>NC_018253.1:507005-602184 GCF_000227135.1 Leishmania donovani | reverse complement strand
CGTCCTCTGCGTCCGCGTGTTCCCACTGCGCGTTGGGCTCTCTGTTGTTTGAGCCATCTCGCTCACCTCTCTCTTGTTCCAACGAACCTCTTTTCTTGTTTTTTTGGTTGTTTTTGTTTTTCCTTCTCATTCTACTTCCTCCCTCTCGGGGAGGAGAGAGGCCTCACTGTGGGTGGGGAAGCCGAGCTGCCTCCTCCCCCCCCCTCCCTATCCCAGCCACTGCCGAACCACCCCCTGGTGGTGACAGGGCCAGGGTGCCTAGGACGTGGGGGGGTCGGTGCGATGCAGTGGCACGGATGCCGGCGGCCAATCTCTGGGCGGCTTTTGGCGTAGCGGGGCGTGCTTTCGCCGTCGTTGGGGTGGGGGGCGTTTCGGCTTGGTTGGCCGTGTTTAGGGCGGGGTCCGGGAATGGGTGGGCTGTTCGGGCCTTTCGGCGAGCGGCCACTGCCCTCGGGGGGGAGGGGTGGGGGGGCGGAACCCAGGTCGCATGTGTGGCGAGTGTATGGGCACGTAGGGGAAAGGAATGGGCGTTCGTTTAAGAAGTTGTGTGGCCGTTGAAAGGCTTTACGGCCTGTTGAATGTTGTAGGGAGAGGGTTGCCGCATTACAGGGTTCGTTTGCGGTTTCATTGAAGGGGTGCGCTCAGCGGCGGGTGCGCATTCTTGCGGAGGCCGCGTTTTTGTTGACGGTTTGCAGATGCTTTGCTGTGAAAGAGGCGGCTGAGTTCTCCGGATTGGCCGAAAGGGGGTTTTCGCTTATCTGGGCTGTCCTCGTTCATTGGAGGCGGAAGTTACCGTAATGTCGTCGTCTTTTTCGCTGGTTTCGTTGGTTTTTTTGTTTTCGGACTTGGGGTTTTGTCCGTGGTTTTGCGTTGCGGTGTGTAGCTTTTCGTGGGGTCTCCTGGGCAGGGTCGATCGTGCGGCCTTGTTTTGTTTGCCGGGCGTCTGGCCGGGGGGTTCTCCTGGCGTGGTGTTCGTTTCCCGGCGACTGTGCCTTTCTGCTTGCGCTGGTCGGCTTTTTTGGCTTTTTGCGCGGAGCCGCTTTCGGGTCGCGTCTGTTCCCCCGGGGGGGGGGGGCGGTGGTTTGCATGTTGCCTCGCTGGCGCCGCCCGCCTGGGCGTTTTATCGGGGCCAAGCGCCCAACCGGGAAAAAAAGCCAATACCCCGCGGCCTGCCCTCGGGAGCGACTGCGGATACTCGGTGCCGGCGGGCAGGCCTGGGCTGGCGCTTTACCAAAGAGGCATGCGGTCATGACCACGTTTGTACGAGCTCGCTGCGAATTGTGTCGGCGATTCAACAAAAACACGCATCCGCCTCTTGTTTTCCTGCTTTAGCTGCGTTGCGGTGGTGCTGAGAGTGTAAACCCGGTTCTTGCCTGCGCTGCACGCGGTGGCATTACGATGGTCTGAAGGACACCAAACGGTGCTCGTCGGCCTGGTTGCTTGACATAGCGGCAGTGCAACAGAGGTAGGTGAACGGTGGTTGTGCATGCATCTCTTTTGGACCTGTTCGTGATAGAAGGACACGTGGGAAAACAAAAAGAACGTGGCTATGTGAGGCGGGGGGCAACGGGTACCTTGCGGCTTCTTACGCGAGCGTCTTTTCCACTAGCGTTTCCTCCTTGCCGTTTGCTTCACCAGCTGGTTCACAATGTCACCGTAAGAGCGACTGCTGCTCTTTTCTCGCTGATTGTCTGGCGGAGCGATGCGGTGAGTGGCAGACGGGGGAGGAGGGGAGGGACTCATCGATGGCTGCGCGAGGACAGCCGCTGCCAGGTAGCGAGCGTAGGAGTCCGGCCACGAGCTGGGGAGCAGCGCTGCGCCGCCATTCAGCAAGATCGTCTGCCCTACGCAGCAACCCAGTCGTGACAAGATGCCGATGAATGCGACGCAAAGGGCGATTGTGTCAATGCGGTTAGCGGCCAGCTCCGCAGTGCAGTGCTCCACTGCCTTGATCAGCGCGCGGTGCGCCGAGAGCAGCGCCGCGGACTGTCGTCTCTCATTGCGCCTCTGTAAGTTAGGATTCGCTGCGTTGTAGCACTTCCTTGCAAGTTGCACGGCGTGGCGAGAGCGGCGGAAAAAGAGGTGGTGCCTGTACACCCTGTTCCGTCGGTTGGTAGTGGCCAGTCTTGTGAGCAGCGCGCACTCCCGTCGTGCAATTTCGGCCACAGCCCCCTCACGTTGCGCCGAGACGCTCATGTATATTGCGTGTTTGTGTGCGTTTGCGTGGCACTTGAGGCCTGCGATAGTGGTGAAAGAAGTTGCGATGGAGAGCGGGGCGATGCATGAACAGAATGTGGTGACATACTGCATGATTGATGCGCTCGTTAGGAAAAGGAGCCGTGGCGTGGCGCCGCGGGGGGTTGCCGGCTTCACTGATCCGCGGCATAACATGCGCGGACATCGAAAAGCGAGGAGGGGCTGTGAGGGAAAACCACGACAATGCCACGCAACTGCACACTTTAGGCTTGGAGGAATCAGCAGCACCTGCAAAGAGGCGCGCACTCACACCCAAGGCGGAGGAGAATGGAAGGCAAAGCAAACACCAACCGATGTTGGCCCACCAACACAATTCGCGTGCTCCCGACAGCATCTTGCGACGCTACCTCGCCCAAGACGCGGTGGCGACTGCCGCCTCTGTTATGAGGCGAACGCTCACCTGCGTGGTGAGCCACTCGGTGACTTCCTTCAGGCCAACCCATGGCTCATCGACGGAGGAGGCCATGATGACGTCAAGTGCGACAAACGGGGGGGCCGCACCGCGTTGGCGTCGCATCAGTGTCGTCAGCACCCGCACCCGGTCTGCGGAGCAGTCGGCGATGGAAGAGTTGGAGAAGTTCACCCAGCGCATGGTGACCGACGCCTGCTCCATAAGAGCGACTACAGGTAGGAGGGGCAGCTTGTTGCCGGAGAGATCCAGCGACTCCAGGTACGGAGCGCTGTGCGACCGGAGCGCCTTGCATAGAAACAAAAAGCTGCCGTCACCACCCTTGGTGCGGTTCTTATCCACCACGTTCGAGCTAAGGCCAAGATGGCGGAGGGACAGCGGGGCACCGCGCTCCAGCGCCGACGCCAACTGACCAACGCACTCGTCGGTCAGGCTGCAATTGGAAAGATCGAGACGTGACAGCACAGAAGCGCATCCCGCAAAGCCGGCTTTGGTGATCTGACCGTGCAGGTCGACGCCGGAGCACACGAGCGACGAGGTCCCGGGAGCAAAGGTGGCTTGACAGATGCGCTTGAAAAAGCCGTTAGCGAGGTTCACGTGGGCGACATCGACTAGGCGCCACAGCCTTTTCTTGTCCGTGACGGCTCGAAGCACACGCTGGGCGGTGCCGGTGCTGAGAACAGAGCGGCGAACGCTGAGGGTGTCGAGAAGCTCGTAGGCGCCGAGGAAGCGCGAGACGTCCTCCTCGTCGTCAGTGAACTTGTGGCCGCCGAGGAAGACGTCCGTGACACAGGCGCGAAAGGCGACGCTGGCCTTGGTCAGGAGTGCAAAACACTTGGATGTAAGAAGGTTGAAGGACAGGTCCAGAGCGAAACGGGGGCGTGGCGCAAAGGCGGCCAGTGAGCCCACAAACTCCGAGAGGTGTGGCACATCCTGCCAGTTACAAGAGGAGATGTTGAGGTGCACGAGCGACACGGACGCCGCCACCGCTTCGCCGACATCTGCCCAATGGGTCGCCATCGTCGTCCCTCGCAGAGAGAGGTGCGTGAGGCGCGCCGCAGAACGCACGTACGCCGCCACGCTGGCGAGGGTGCCGACGTGGCAGTTTTCGATGGCCACATTCACCAGGCAGTCATAGGTGCGCAGACACGTCGCCAGGGTGTGGAATGATACCGGGTTCAAGGCACAGTTGATGAGATGCAGCTCCGACCATGAGCGGCTTCGAATGCTCGTGTTTTGCATGAGGTAGCAAAGTTCGCCCACGATCTCACGCGCGTCGTTGCTGTTGTCCACGTTCTCGAAGCAGATGCGGCGTGCCCGCGTGTGGTGCAGCAGGCAGCGTAGTCCGCGGTAGCGATCGCGCATGTCGTTTCCGGTGGAGTAGTAGCCATGCACCACGAGATCAACCGCGGGGCCAGCGCACGTCGTGGAGTGCGCTAAGCAGAAGCACAGCTCGTCACGGCAACTTTCCATCGTCTCGATGCGACGGCGACCGAGATGAACGCAGCGGTGCACGAACGGGATGCCGGGTGTCGTGCACGCACCGGAGAGGCAGCACGGTTCTCGAACTCGTCGCGGGAGGTGCGCTTGGACGGTCGGCAGCGCTACACGGAAGAGCGCAGACGCAACGCTCGCTTGCACACCCGCATCGCTGCCCTGTCGACCTTTAACGAGGGCATCCGTGAGCAGCTTCTTCCACAGCTCGAATTTGAACCCGGCATCGTTCGTGAGCTGCATGGATTGCATATTCTCGACCGCAGCGCCTCTGCTACCAGTTCCACTCCTGCCCCTCTGTGCAGCGCTTGTTGGCGAGGGCCGCTCTCGGGGACGCCGCACCGTCCTGGAGAGAATGCGCGGAAGAGGATCAATGATACAACCCAGTACACGAAATGGGGAGAGGAAAAGAGGGAGGAGAAATCGGTGTGGATATGTGTGTGTGTGGGGGGGGGGTGGGGGAGGCGTGTGAGACGGACGTAAAGAGACACATCAAGGAGCGAAGAGGGAGAGAGCAGATGGCAATGATGCCTCCAAGCACGAGTCGTACGGTAGACGTGAGGGTCGCCATGAGGCACGCGCACCCCTGCCCCACACAAAAAAAAGCCATTGCTACGTGCTCCCCTCGTCCGCGTACTCGACATCACGCAAGTGCTGTTCGCGTTACCCACCCGCTCCCTTTGCTAAATGGTGACATTGGCGTAGGTGTATGTATATGCATGCCGTTGGCGCATATATCGTTTTTCTTTTTTTTTTTGTAGTCGACCTTTGAGGTGGATGGAGCTCCCGGGTCACTTGTTACCTAGGGCTGTCACTGGCGAGTCCTTCCACGTGAGACGTACGATATGGGTGGGGGATTGAAGCAGTATCACGTAAAAAGTCCTTCAGAGGAATGCGGATGTGCGCATGCGTCGACGGGTGCCCTGGCATGCGCGCACACTTGTCAGGTAGAACATACACATAGTAGAGGCGCTACCGGGCATCTACAGCAACTCTCTCGCCATCCGCACTCCAACGAAGAAGCGCAGCGGTAGCAACACGCAGGCAGGCACACACAGACACAGAAACAGACATATAGACTCAGATAATCGCGCCCCCGCTCTCCAGCTTCGGCTCAACAGGGAGAAGGCGAGTGACGCTCTTCTGGCACTTGGACTGATAGCGTTCGACCAGTATCGTCATGTCATGGAGAAGAAATACGCAGAGGCCGGAGTACAGCTGGATGCCGATGTGCTGCAGGAGATCCAGAATGAGCTGAATGCCCGGCGGCACCGGCGACAAGCCTTTGACCGCCTGCGCAAAGTAGATGTGCCACCGTTCGAACAGCTGCCCCTGCTCCAGCGCACTCGACGCCCAAGTCAGGCACACGTCGTAGTTTGACTCCTGGTGCGTCCACAACTTGGCCTTCTTCGCCAGCGCACCCCACACGCTTTTCTTCTGCGGCTTCGCATCCTTCACCTGACCAATCTCGCTGTCGAGGGTACTGCGGAGTTCACGTTCGACATCGACGAACTTGCGCAGGTGCATTTCTGTCTTCTCGATATCGCCCAGAGTCGTCATCGACCGCAGCGGCTCCATCGCGCTGCAGAGTGCGGACGTGTACTTGATCTTGGCACCTACAAACCGCAGAGAGGCGCCGCAGCCGTCCTGCATCCACACTTCCCGCGAGACATACAGGCTAGGTGTGAAGAAGGCGCCTTGGTGGATGGAGCGCCTCAGCAGCCGCATCAGCCAGAACACGCGCGAGAAGGGCGAGCGCGGCACGCGGTAGTCTTCAATGGGGATTGGGACGGGAACGAACTGGGTCGTGAAGGAGGGGAAGAGGGTAGTCTGTTCGCGCGTCCAGCGCGACCGGCGCAGCATGTCAATCTTGCGCCGTATCGCCTCCGTGTTCCGTTTTACCGTCTCCGCCAGATCGGCCGGCAGCATTTCGGCGACAGCGTCGAGACGTGTGACGGCGGCGATGTACATCTCCACCGCGCCCTCGACGTTGCCGGAGAAGTCGAGCGCAGTCGCCTGCTGGAGCACGGCCAGCCCCTCCACCAATGCTTCGATACTCATCTCCATTTCTGTGCCCTTCGCCTCCTCCTGCTCTGCTCTTTGATATGGCAGTAAGGGGCGGTGCGGCGCGGGTGTGTTTGTGCTTGGCGTGTGCAAGGCTACACTAGCGAAGTTGATCAAGCAGCAACAGCGAGGGAGGAAGGCAGATGACAAGCACAACAAACAATGACTCAGGCACCACGCCAACCCGTACACACGCGCAGCTGAAGCAGCTGTGTCTATTATCAGTAACTACGTGCGTTGCCAGTACAAGAATCAAGCAGACAGAGCGGCGAAGAGGAAGGAGGGGAGAGAAGGGCGAGGGAAGATGGAGATAGATGGGCAGCAAGGATGACAACAGGAGAGCAGAAGACGGCAATGGTACGTCGACTGAAGCGGAGTTCTATGTTGGCACACTGTTGCCCTCCACCGCGTGCCTTTCTGGTGGTCGTATTGGCACTACTATCAAGAGCGTATTTGCGCAGGTGCGTGTAGTGCCGCCGTCCGTGGCTGAGCTCACCGGCAGACAGGCGCAGACACACCACGTTTACCTCATCCTGCATAGCACGTCGCGTAGAAGGAAGGGGAGAGGCAGGAGGGAGGTTGCGGTGAATAGAAGCCACGCGTCTATGCTGCCCCCTTCTTTTGCATCGTTTTAACTTTTTACTTGCGAAGTAAATGAGAACAAACAGTGAATAGAAAGAAGACATCGCACAGGAATGGCATATCCCATCAACACAAGGACGTACACGCACGCACTCACACACACACACGCACACACACGAATACGGGGTGCGATGGTGCGCGCGTGTGCTCTGGCAGTGCACAAAGAAGTCCTATTCGGCTTCTTAACGGAGACGGCGGGCCTCACGCTCGGTTTCCATGAGAGAGAGCATGTCGTTCTCCTTGCATGGGCCCTTCACGTTGCGCACGATCGTGCGGTTGTAGTCCGGGGAGCCGGCCTCGGCCATCAGGCGCACGCGCACCTGGGTCACGTTGCCGCGAGAGCCGGTGCGGCCCAGAACCTTGATGATCAGGCCAACCTGGGCCTGGTCCGTACCCTGGGTGACGACCTCCTCGGTCTTCTTGTTGTCCTTCTTCGAATCAGCCATTGCGCGAGTATATGGACGGCAAGATGAGAGGGGAGGGCGGGTGGGGTTGGATCGGGTTGCTTGTGATAGAAGAAATCGGGAGTGGGGGCGAGAGACATTCCAATATGTATGAGCAGCAGAAAGGCCAGGAGGAAAGGGAGATGGTGCAGCGTGACACGTGATGGAGAACAACGGATAATGGGAGAGGAGGGGTGCTTGTGCAATGTGTTTGTGTGTGTGTTGGTCGAGGAGGTGGAGAGAAAGAGGGAGAGAAGACGCGGCACACGCAACTGCAGCGTTTTCCTCGCTCAGGTCTACTTACCCACTTGCTCACAACAAGCGCGCACCGACACAAGCTCCTTGGAAACCGAATTCGAAAAAGGTACGCAAACGCAGAGGGATGACGAGGTGAGCCGCTATCTTGATGGGCTCTCCTGTGTGGTGACAGAAATGCGGCGAGTGCGCATGCCCTGTGCCGTGTCGCTGCCTGATGTCTAGCTTCACAAACGGAGAGAAAAGCGCACTCGAACATCGCCATCGATTCCTCCGAGCCTCAACCTTTTTTTTCGATGTTTTTTTTTTTTCTGGGAAATCACGAGAACGAAAACGAGAAACGAAATGAATTGCACAGCCCTTCACACACACACACGGCTGCTGCTGCTGCTGCTGCTGCTAAGATGCGTGGCATGATCTTAACGGAGACGGCGGGCCTCACGCTCGGTTTCCATGAGAGAGAGCATGTCGTTCTCCTTGCATGGGCCCTTCACGTTGCGCACGATCGTGCGGTTGTAGTCCGGGGAGCCGGCCTCGGCCATCAGGCGCACGCGCACCTGGGTCACGTTGCCGCGAGAGCCGGTGCGGCCCAGAACCTTGATGATCAGGCCAACCTGGGCCTGGTCCGTACCCTGGGTGACGACCTCCTCGGTCTTCTTGTTGTCCTTCTTCGAATCAGCCATGATACTCTAAGATTACAGCTTGTGTATGTGCGTGTGTGTGTTGTTGTTAAGATTTTCAGACACAGCGGAAAAAGGCCAAAGGGAGATTGGGAGAGGCAGAGTGTGAGGGTGAAGGCGAAAACAAGAGCCGGCACGGACATCATACATGGAGGGCTGCAGCCGTGGGCGCTGTGTGAGCCCGTTACACGTGACTGTTCCCACGTGGCGTGCACACAAGTGGAGGGAGGGGGGGGTGGTAGGGAGCCGAGAAAACCAGACTGGGAAGAGTCAACACACACACATAATGTTCCACGCCCTAGCTGCTTGTCTCCATTTAGCGTTTCGTTCCTTCACCTCGTCCCCCGTCATTCGCATAAAAAGGGCGGTTATCATTCTTGCGGAGCCTGCTGGTTTGCAAAGGTTAAATATAGAAAAAAGGCTGATGCGGCTTTTTTTTTACCTTGGGCTGTCGTTAAGAAGAGTGTCAGCGATGGGAGGAGGAGGGGGGGGGCTCGGAGGGCGTGGTGCAGTTTTTTTTTGGGCGGGCTAGGACGGGCCGAACAAACCTTCTGGACATGTACGTGCGTTTGTGTGTGAAAAGGGGCGTCAGGAGCCACCAGCAAACAGAGAGCACAACGTAATCTCCTTCCTTTCTTGCATATCGTCGTCCAAGCCGTCAGCAATCAATGCAACAGCGCTGTTCATCACGTGGACCCCTTTCCTTTTCTTCCATCTCGCAGAGCTCACACCACTCCACCATCGCACAGGGGGAGGTAAGGAGGGAAGAGTCGACGCATCGTGAGGGGGACAGCAGAGTGGATTGAGTGGTGAGAGAGCACAAAAAGGTGCAGCCATGAGGAGGGGATGGGGATGCACAGACACATGACTGATGAACCCGCAAGAAACACACATACAAAAACACACACATTCATATTGATAGGCCGAAAAAAAAAGAAGAGAAGCAAACGTTATGAGGAGGGACCTCCGATGCATGCCGCAACGCCCCGCTGCTGCGTGCATGTCTGAACAGCCCAGGAACGCGACAGCTGGCTGATTTCCTTTTTTCTTCTTTTTTGCATCTGTCCCTCTTTGCTTTGTTCCGCTGCATATGAGCCCGCCTTGTGGGTGTGAGTCCTCTCTTGCCTCTTTCACACACGCACATCTTCTTGTCACCTGCGTCCTGCTATGCCTGCAGCGACTGCAGCAGCTGGTTCACCAAGGTCTGACGGCGCTCGGCGTCCATGCGAAGGGCGCAGCGCGTAATGTCGTTCGCACCGGGGCACTTGGTTTCGTGGAAGACGTAGGTGCGGAGGTAGCAGTACGTGAAGAGGCCCATGAGGCCCTGACAGTCCATACGGTCCGTCATGCCGCCGTGGCCGGGGATGAGGTCACCAAAGTCCTTGAGCTTGAAGGCACGCTTCAGCCCACTTGCGAAGAAGCCGCCGAACGGCGCGAGGAGCGACGCAAACGTTCCCAGCACGAGGGCGTGCTTCTGCGCTGGCGAGACGAGAAAGGTGGTCAGCATACCACCCGACACCTGCTGTATCCACTGCGGAAAGGCAACCTCCTTCTGGAGGAAGACGGGGTTGCGCTCGCAGTGAGAGTTGACGGCGTTGGTGAAGCCCACGGCGGGGCAGTACATCTGCGGGAAGTGGCTCAGAAAGCCGCAGAACCAGAAGGACCAAATGACTGTGAAGAGGAACGCGCCGAGGAACCCCTCCACCGTCTTCTTCGGCGACAGGGACAGCAGCTTTTTTCGCCCGAAACACTTGCCAAAGATGTAGGCCCAAATGTCGTTGTTGACGACACAGCTCACTGGCAGCAGGAACCAGATCATGCCGCGCACCATGTTGCGCATTTCGCCAGCAAACTGCACCTGACACAGCATCAGCATCATTGCCGTCCATGTGAACTGGATGAATTGATAGCGGTACATGCCCTTGCGCAGGCTCAGCACGAAGACGACGAGCCCTAGCATGACACAACAGAAGAACGCGAAGGGAAGCAGGTCGTATACCTTGTCAAACCACGCAAAGGTGTTTTGCAGCGGTTCGCGATTGCAAAAGAGACTAACAAAAACGTAGCAGACGACGAAGAAGTACCACTTGATGAAGAGCACCGACGGCAGCTGACGCTCTTTGCGTACCCGCTGATTGATCCGGGTTACCTCGTAGAACATGGTGCTCTCAATCACAAAGAGCAGGAAGAGGCCAAAGCGGATACCGACAGAGATCCAGCCCAGAAAAACGTACGCCATAAGAATCGTGAATATGGTGCGGTTGATGACGTCCTTGTACCCCAGCTTCTTGCCGTCAGCTGCCGACGCGGCGGCGGTGGCGGGGCTGCTGCCACCAGTGGCGCCATCGCCGCACGTACTGTGCGTGCCCTTTGCCATGGTGTCGTCCGCAGCTGGGCTCAAATCACCGCCGTTGGGGATGAGCGGCAGCAGAAAAACCCGCTGCTTCTTTTCCTTTGGCATTCTATAATGGCAGAGAGGGTGCGAGTGTGTATATGGGGAATGAACGTGAGGGAAGTAAGTGAGCGCCGCGTCCCTTGTCCTGACCTCACATTGAAGACCTTCACTTCTCAATCTCTATTTTTGTTGTTGCTACAGTGTTCTCATAGAACACAAAGGGTGTGCGCATGCGTTCGCTTGTAGGTACGGGAGGGGTGAAGGCACAGATGAGACTGCCCCTGCAGTCTCCAGTTATTAAGTGGAGAAGATTTTTTTCGTAGAGTAGATGCCTACGTTTGTGTGCGTCTGTAGTGTTCGTGCTGGCCTGTCTGGAGGGGGAACAGATGAGCTGCAGACGTACTCAAGAAGACGTAGTCTTTCGCTTTCCTTCCTTAGTTCTTTTCGAGAAAGAGCAGAACCAGCCAAACTATGACCGCTGTGTGAAGTGCCTGTAGAAAGGAGGCACCTCGTTGGGGAAGAGCGGGGCGAACTCAAGGGAGGAGGGGGGGGTGCTGAGAGACGCGATGCTATGTAAAACTATACGCGCGCACACGGCGAAGAAGAGAATGAGCAAAGGACAACAAAAAGGGGCACAGGACATAAATATATGTGTGTGGTCCAGAAGGTGGGATGCACCTGTAAGTCGTGTGATACTCTGATTTCCCCACCCTCGCCATCAAAAAAGGGCAGATGATCAGCAAATAAGTGGAAAGAGAACGTCAGGGAGAGTGAGAGGGCATACAGGTGTATATGTGTGCTTATGTGGGGTGGAGACGGAGATAAGGTGAGCGGCATGCACCTGTACGCAAACATTGACCGCTCCTTTCATTTTTTCTTTTTGTTCGATGCCGTGATGAAGGACTGTCAGACGTTGTTCTTCCGCTTGCCCATCTTCACGAGTTGGATACCCATTTCGTGTGTCACCGACAATGTCGCTGTCTCCTTCTCGCAGTGGCTCGCTCTCCTTCGCTCTCGTATAATGCACATCCGTCTCCAAAGAAGAGACGCAGATGATGAAAGATGGTGGCTGCTGGCTAGGAGAAAAAGGAGGTAGAGGTGGAGGGGTGGAAGAATCAGATGACGGCCTTGTGTGATTTTGTTATGCTGCTCCACATTCCTGTCCACTGCGCTGGACAAAGACATATACACCCACAAACGGATACATGCGTATGCGCACCGGATTATCTAGAGAGACACTTCTCTCCGTGTGGAACGTGAAGCACCACTGCATGCGCGGGAATCCTCTACTCGACACAGTTGCAGTGACGTGTTCTCTCCGTCTGTATTTGTTTCCCCAGCCAAGTCACGCTGGGATGGAGCCGCAGGTAGATGGGGAGGGGGGAGGGGAAGAAATGAACGCGAACGAAACCAAACAGACAAAAGAAAAAACGAAGGAGAACGACATCTCAGCCGGATGCCACACAGTGGGGAGGGGGCGGGTCACTTCGAATGGCGGCTGAAATGGCAACAACAAAGGAAACGTTCACATGCTCCTACAATGACAAGTCCTCCGCCACAACTCAAATAGAGGCAAAAAGACTGACACGTCCACGCCCATGCACACACGCACATATATATATATATAGAAATGAAAGAATTAGGAAAACGCATATACTGCCATTTCTTGGAAGTGATGGAAATACGAAAACGGAGACGCTCAAGAGGCAATCGGAGCGCACACACACATATACATGCACGTAGAGAGAAAGAGAGCGGGATGAGGGGTGGCGGTGGTGAGGGGAACGCTTCAAGTGAAGCAGCAAAACGACACGAACAGAGGAAAAGAAAGAGAAACAGGTGATTGTATTGGCGCTGAGGTTTCGAGTCGAGAGGGCCGATGTGCGTGAGTGAACGTGAGCGGTACAGTGGCTGTGGTAGTGCTTGTGGCAGCAGCGCTTAGACAGCCTTTGTGTTTTGGACTGAGTTCGCTGCCGAAGAAAGTTACCGACACATGCCAGGCAACGCACTAGACGGTGATCCTGCTTGTGCACGTATATGCGCCTAAGCAAGCTTGGGTCTACATGAAAACGACTACGGCATACACCCATCCACACATATCCACCTTACGTGCACCGGTTCGTGTTGCCCACGCACACACGCTCCCTTTGTCCATACACACATGCAGCACTCGAGAAGAGAAAGACGTGAGAGGGTTGTTTTATCCCCCCCTGAGAATGCGAGGAAGAGGCAACAACAACAAAAAGCGAATTCATTATCACCTCTCACAGTCCTTGCTTGAAGTCGCTTCTTGAAGACAAACTGATGGGAGCTTGTGTGTGTGTGTGCGTGCGTGGGACGATCACTAATGGACGAGTGGAGGTCAGGAGAGAGGATGATGAAAAGTGGAGAGGAGGGAAGACACAAACACACATAGGCGCGCGCACGGACACCGACGCATCTGAAGGAAAGGCGGGGACAAGAGAGAGGGAGAGAGGTGACCGGGATAGACCCCTTTAAAAGAAAGAAGAAGCAAACAAACAACAAAAAGATAGTCTAGTCATATGCAACCAAACAAGAAGACGTGCCGAGAGGGAGAAAAAGAAATGAGAGGAGGCGTGTGAGAGTGCCACACACACACACACACACACACACACACACACGTCAATGACGGCAGAAGAAAGTGCGAGAAGATAATAGAGAATAACGACAGTCAGAAGAAGAAAAAGCAGCTAACAACACTCTAATAACAGACAGCTTGCTTTATTTACGTTTCAGTTTTTTTTTTTAATTCACTTCACCATTCTTTTCCGTAGCGCAACACACAAACAGACAAGAGAAACGCAAAGCAAAACCAAAACAAGTCGCGAGTGATACACTGAGAAGAGACACTGGAAGAGGAGAGGGGCAACTCCCACCAGTGAAGAGGGGAACAACACGAGACCAAAGAAGCTACACAAAACAAAAAACAGCAGCAACAAAAAAAAACAAGAGACATGACGAGAGAAAGCGACGCATTTAGTTTTTCTTTTTTTTTCGTTTTGGTTTGCTTTCTATCCCGTTTACTTAACTTGTCGTGTACACTTTTTCTTTTTTTTTCAGCTCTCGTTCTTTTTTTTTCGTTGTTGTTCAGTTCTTTGCCTTCTGTTGTTTTCTCCTCCCCCAAAAGTCCACACATGTGTAACGTTCTCAGCAGAAAAAGACCGCCTCACCTTTCGTGTTTTGTCTATTTCATTGCTCACTTCAAGCACAGTAGATCGCACGCGCACGCAGAGAGAGGGGGGCTTCATGTGTATCGGATTCATTCCACATACGCTCATCTTCAAAGATGCATCGCCACCAGCGTCAGCAACACCGACACACGCAGGCACATACAAGGAAAGAAAAAGGGAAAACAAAAGAGAAAAAAAAGCGAATGAGTGCCTGAGAGGGGAGAGCGAGCGAATCATTCAGAGGGTAAGCAAACAAACGATGAAACAACACAGATGCGTGTGAGCATTTTGAAAAAGAAGAGGCTAAGTAGTTTCACACGCTCCAGGCTTTGAACATTTGCTTAGGCGGTGGAGTGAGAACCTTGTTTGCGCACGTGTACGTGTGTACATGCCACTTCGCTTACATCGAGGCAGCGCTGAGGGGGGAGGGTTCTTGTTTCACAGCCAACATGCAAAGCAAACAAACAACGAAAAAAAGGCCTACCGAGAATCATTAGACGGAGAAACAGAGATGCGCACGCGCACACATGCACAACAGCAACAACACACACGCACACACAAATACGAAGAAGAAACAACACCAAAAAAGAGAGAATCAGACCCGTCCAGAAGTGCGTACAAACAAAGAGCACAACAAACGTAGACGAAACGAAATAAACACAAAAGACGACTGAAACAGAGGAGGGGCGTACTTGTGTGTCCGTGCACTTCGCCTTGAGGTTCATGAAGGCCTCTTTTCGTTTTTTTTTATACATTTTAGAGGCTACTGTGCTTCGTTGCGCAGGCTTAGACGTTTTAGATGTGTGCGCCCTTTCTGTGAGCGTGTGTGATATGCGCTGGTGCTCTCTTTGGTTTCTGATAGTGGTTACTGTATCACTGGCATATACATATATCAGATATATGTATATGTATATATATATATATATATACGCACAAATGTTGACAAGAAAGGAGGAGAGGGGAGGCTACAAAACCAAGACAAAAAAGAGGAGAACTGAAAGGGGAAAGGATGAGAGAGAGCGAGCGCGGTGCGTACGCGAAACCCCACATGCACACACACGGAGGGTGTGCGAAACAACCGAAAAACAAAAAGGAGAGAGGGAAACCAAAGGAAAAAATAAAAGGAAACGTGCAGCTGCAATGCCATGCAGTTTTTTTTTTCTTTCGCCCCACTCGACACAACCACTGCCGTCCTTTCCGCGCAGCGCTTACTTCTCTCTTTTTAATTTATCTCACACTTTTCCTCCTCTCCGATCCCTCGATTCCTTCGCTTATTTTGCTTTGGTATTCCCTCCTCAACCTCTTCTTCCTTCTCTTCCCCTCAAAAACAAACAAAAAAAAAACGGAATCGGAGTCGAGATGGCATCCGTGCAAGCCACAAGAAGACAACGACGAGGGGCAGTACCAACCACAAAAGGGCGAAACGAAGGGAGAGGAGGAAGTCGGGGGCGGGGGGGGGGGCGGAGAGGCAACACAGGGTTAGATGCAGACGTTTACGCACGCGTGAAACACAGAGAAGCGAGAAGAAGCGGCTCCTTCTCTGCTTTCGTTGACTTTGTGACGCCTTCTTTGTCTTGCCACCGCACATGCGTGTGCGTGTGTGCGAGTCAGTCTCCGATTAAAAACCGCATCGGCGCTTCAGCTCCTTGATCATCATCACCGTCTCGTTGTCGCCGGTTGTCAAGATCGACGAGTTCTCCACGGCGCGGCGGCCGAGGTAGTGGATCGTCTCCTTCACGGGGCCGTACGGCACGTACTTGTAGACCTGAAAGCCGGCGCGGGCAAGGGGCACCGTCAGGTTGTCGCGCATCCCAAATAGCTGTCCAAAGGACACGCGAGACTGGATGCCCGGCCGTTCCAAGACGCTGGCCGTGATAATCTCTAGAGACTCCTTGTTGTGGGTGCCAAAGAAGACCTCGTGCTTTTTCGCTGGCTGCGCCTCGAAGGTGTCGAAGATGCGCTTCGCGGCCGCATTGTAGCACTTGTTTGTCTCCTCGTAGGTAGGCCAGATGGGGCTGGTGTAGCCGTACTGGGCCGCCGTCGCGCGCTCTTGCACAATGTAGGCGCCGCGCACGATCTTGCCGCCCCAGTGGAAGTTCATGTGGCGAGCGCGTACAAGGTCGTTGTCAATGCGGTCCTCTGCATATGTCAGGTAGCACTGGTATGTGTTGTACACCACCGGCAGCTCCGTGTTGTAGGTTTTCTGTAGGGTCGCCACGATCGCGTCGATGGCCAGCTGATAAAAGGTCTGCTCCGCGTCGACAAGCATGCGGACATTGAGCTCCTTCGCCATGGAGGCGATCAACGAGAGTCGGTTGTTGACGTTTTTCCACAGCTCCTTCTCCTTTGCACTCATTTGCGGCAGTCCCTCAATCAGCGCCTGCTGCACCGGCGTCGGCTCTACGGCGATGAGGGCATTCGTCAGCATCTCCTTGTACTCAAAGTAGTTCACCTTGCCCATCTTGCGGGGGTCCAGGGCCTCCGTAATCTCCTTGAACTGGGCATCTGACAGCTTGTTAGAGGGGTTGTACTTCTCGAAGCCGGCGCGCAGCTGATCGTAGGTGATGAACAGCTGGTGCTTGCGGTTCACACCCATGACGACGCGGCACTCCTCCAGCTTCAGCGACTCCTCGTTCGTGAAGTGCTTGCACCAGCTCTGGTGAACGGACATGAGCAGCGCCGATACGCGTGCAAGCAGCTGAGGGTCACACATGCCGGTCACCTTAACAGCGGTTACACCGGCGGCGTTTCGCGGGCTGTACAGCGAGGCGTGCATGATGCTCATCATGTAGAGCTTCATGTTCTCGTTAAAGAACCCCTCGTCCATCGGGTACTGAACATTGGGCTTCGTAACGAGACTAGACATCGAAATATCGGGGCCGGACGCCACACCCGGCTCCGGTGCGAAGCCCTCCGTGTCGGCCTCCGCCGCGTAGTCGAGTACAGCGCCGATGTTGTTGCGGGAAAGCTTGTGCACCGTGTCGCGCAGCTCCTGGTCGTTCTCGCCCGCGCAGAAGTAGTTGTAGAAGGACTTCTTGACGAGGACGCTGTAGGTAAGCTTGCTGCCAAGGATCTTTTCCACTCTCTTCATCAGCGGCACCGAGTTCATTGCCAAATAGTTGACACTGCAGAGGCGAAGCACCACCAACGCCTTTATCAAGTACCATGCCGAGCGCTGGCGGTAGGTTGTGTCGTCGTTGAAGTTCGGCAGCTTCGGCTGCTTGTCCTGCATTGCCACGGAGGAGTGACGAGTAGAGCCGGCGAAGGCAACAGCTGCCGGTCGCAGGGGGAGGAGACGGCGCATCTTTTGGGGGACGGGCGACTAGCGGGCCTGACGGCGGGCAGGTATGACGAGACGCTACCGAGGGAGCAGGAAGGACGGAAGAGGAGGAGGGCTGAGACGGTGAGAGCGCCAGCACAACTACATACAATGGAAACGAGAAAAAAAGGCAGCTAGCTAGCTAAAAATGAGCGACTTCCTCCCTGCGTGCGTTTTCTTTTTTCGGAAGAATTAGAGTCGTATGGCGCGAAAGAAGAGAGCGAGGGGGTGACGGTGGTGGTGTTGGGAGACAGATCGAGTCACGCACGCACACACACGCCTGTAAGTTAATGATGATAAGGTAAAGACACAGACACAGACGACACGGCACCAACAGAAACCGAAAAAAAATTACTAATATAAAACGTTTGCTTGCTAGAGGGGAGGGAAGGGGGAGTAGATCAGGAGAGAACGAGAGAGCGTGTGCGTCAATTCTGCACCCCCGGAGTTTAGATGCAGCCGAGCACGTGTGTATGTGAATGTGTATATGTATGGATGCAGCGTAGAGGAGCGCAAGCTCAGAACACATGGTAACGCACCAAGCGAAAAATGGAAAGCATGAGAAGTGGGGGAAGGTTGGTGTTTTCGATGGACGAGGGTGGGGAGAGAGGGAGACTGGCTAGCGTACGGGGAGCGGAAGCTGCTCCTCGAGTGGCCGCTGTTTTTCTTCTCTTCCAGTTCGATTGTTTCTTCCACAGCTGCAGTTGACGAGGAGCGCATGCCTTGTCCTGCGGGAACGAAAGGAAAGCACGAGGCACACATACATACGCAGAGGGAAAAGCAAGGGTTGCCGTGCACCGGTGCCCGTTACACTTTTGAGATCTTTACTGCTCTTGCGCTTCCCCTCTTTCCCCTCTCCGACACTGAGTCGCGTTGCATTGACAAGGCATCGCCCCTCATCCCAGTACGAAAGAAAAAAGGCCTGGCAGAGGTGGTGCGGATGGGCGAAATCGCAGCGGTGCTGATGGTCAGAGTTTGTCGAGAGAGAAAAAGGAGCAGTGACGTGTGTTTCTGGGTAGCAAGTCGAGAAGCGCTGCAAGGGGTATGCGTGTGTAGGTGTTTACGTACGTCTACCCGCACTACTTCTGGCACCACTTGCGCCTCAGCGCGCAGACTCCCACACGCCCACAAACCTTCTGCATGTGAACAAATTGAACTGCTACATAAAGTTGGCTCGAACCTTCCCAAGTTCCTCCTTGAGCGCCGTGTCCACGACCAAGTCGGCACGCGACATCGACGCTCCAGAGATGGGGCAGACGTCGTAGTACTGCAAGTAGTCTATAATGACGTCTTCGTCGAAGAGGTAGCCGGTGGACGACAACACCGGGGCCGAGCGTATCAATGAGTGGGAGAGAGAACAGATGTATTGTGTGGGAATCGTCGTCGGCGGTGGGCCTCTCCGCCAGCGTGAGAGGTCCACCTGGGGAGCACAAGTCGACTCGTAAGCGTCTGCCGCATCGTCTCTGTCGTCGCTGCTCTCGTCGGAGGAGGCATCACTGACGAAATCAAGGGGGACGAGCTGCACCTGAGTCTGTTCCCGCGCCACCGCAGTCGTGGGTGTTGTGCACTGCACCAGGAGGTGATAGCGTTGCTGAAGACGCGCTTGTTGTGACTCGTGGCGGCGGCGTCTCTTTGAGCGCGCTCTGCCACGGCTGCGACCGCGGCTCAAGTTTCGCTGCTCTCGGTTGTGTCGACCTCTTCGTCGTTGACGAAGCAGGTCGCCGACACTGCCACGCCGCGCGGCGGCAGGCGGTGGCGGTGGGGCTGTGGTGTCCACGCGAAATACGCACCGCAGTGAATTGTATGATGGACTGCTGATGTCAAGCGGACGGCTACGACTCTTGGGATTGCTGAGGCTGCAAGCAACGCACTGTTTGCCACCGGAGTCGAGGACGCTCTCCCATGTCTTGAGTAACGGCGCCACCGCGGCGCTGGAGCGAGAGTTTACGACGAGGCGCACCAGCTGTGCCACTAGCTCGGCAGATGTGCGCGGGTCTGCAATGCAGCTATCTGCTAGAGTAACAGCGGAGCGGTCTGCGGCTGCCACCAGCACACTGCTGTTCTCTCCCCAGAACTGGTGACACTCACTGCTGTGGTAAGTCAGCGTTGACGCGACCGCCACCGTCTGCACGAACAGAGACAATTCGCCAGGTAGACATCCTTGTGGTCTACACAAGATGCGCAGGAGAGGGCCGCATACCTTGCTGAGGAGCCCGCAGCGGCAGAGCGCCTTGCGCAGAACAAGCGCATACTGGTCCGTCAGCATCAGCAGGGTTTGGAGAAGCAGGAGATGGCTGCGCAGCAAGGACAAGGCCATCAACACATTCCGCTCGTCACCGTCGCTGCTGCTGCAGCTGCTGGGCGAGGCTAAATATTTTCCCACGACGTGCGGCAAGTACATACTCATGTGAGCAAAGAAGTCGTACCTCACAAGGTGGGAGATGAGCTGGCCGACGTGGTAGCGGAATGGGCCAGAGAGGGCGCTCATGGTAACGCTACCGGTGCACTGTGAGAGAGACTTTTTCGCCTTGCTGCCGATCCCCAGGTTCGAGTGCAGTTCCTCGTACGTAGTCCAGAACGTGAGCTCGCGAACGAGCTCGACGAGGCGGGCGACCAGATGAAGCTGGTAGCCTCCGGAGGCGGCGGCGAGTACTCCTGGAAGGGCCCCGCACACGCTTCCGTAGCAGGACACCAGTACCTCCACAGTGCTCTCGACGTCAGCACCGAGGAAATCTACGAGATCAGACGCCTTCATCCTCGACTCGGCCGAGACCAACATGACGAGAACCAGCTGAGATAGGAAGCTTCGATCTTCGCTCGTCTCGTACGTGGTCCCGCTGCGGTGCCTCGCGTGCGACGTCGCCAGGGCGGAGATGCTCGGTGCTGCGATGGACTCCACCCATATGTTGTGCGCCTCGATAAGTGCGAAAATGATTTTGCGGTGCGCTACCTCTCTACAGAGGAGGATGCAGAGTCGAATGCACTGGGATCCGTCTTCTAGGGAGGGGAAGGCCGCAAGGGTGGCGGAGAGCTTTCGGAAGAGCGCGTGGGACGGCGACAGGACCTCAGAGGTCGAGGTGAAAAGCCCAATGAGGGCTTGCAGCTGTCCTGCCGTGAGCTCGGCCCGTGCATCGCTCTGTACGATGCTTTCTACGAGTGCGTCCATTGCAGGCGATTCGGCCTCATCTGACCGGATGGTCTCATTCGTGTAATCAATGAAGGCAAAAGACAGAAAAAAAGAGGATCGGCGAATATTTTGCTGGCTGATATGAAGAGGACCATATAGACCGTCAGAGGGTGAGAAAGCGCGACCAATGCGAACGGCGTGCCTTTTCTTACTATTCTTCGGCCTCGGCCCACCCGTTACATCAGCGGTGGAACCGTAGGAACGAAGCGAAGAGGGAGCAGAAAGTCGCTTGAAGCGCGCACAAAAACACACACACGCACACACACACACACACACATACCGAGTGTGAGAAAGGCCAAACTTTTTTTTTCATTTGTCGAGGCTCGTCCGCGGGGGGAGGGTTTCCGTTTTGAAGAATAGCAGGTAAAAGAGGTCTTAGACCGTACATTGATGCGTGCAAGCGCCCAGCTAATCGCTCTCTCTCCCACTTTCCGCCCCTTTCGCCCTCTAAATTACACGCATGTAGGGCGGGATGATGATATGGGGACGGGGAGGGGAAGGAGGATGCAGAAAGCAATGTAGAGATGGAGAGTGAGTGACCAACTCGAAGACGCGACGACGCGAGTCGGGGCAACTTAGCCACAACAAGGAGGGAGATGGTGCGTACACAGCAGGAGAGTTACGGCCCGTAGCAGAACACCGTTCACACGGGCATCCTCACTACTGTGCAACATGCAGCCGTAACACCGTGTAAAGAACACGGAAGTGAGGAAGGGGTGTCCGGAGGCTCTTTACTAGGCAAGTTATCTGCTGACACATACAGAAACACTACCAAGGAAGCACACACCTCTATCTTCCCTCCTCACGCCCACGTATTGTTTGAAAGGTACCCAGCAATCGTACTTCTCGTTAGTTTTTACTTGCGTTTAGTGGTCGTACAGCTGCACACTTGTATGCGTGTATCCGTGTGTGCCTCTCTCGTCTTCCCATCCCTCTCCGAGATGCTGCTCCCCGAAGGAGCCTGCTAAGTAAAAAAAAAACAAACGATGAAACACTAAAACACATATAGAGTCGTTATTCAATCTACAGGACCGGATCGATTTTGTGAGAGAGGATAGTGTGTGGGGGAGGGGGAGGGGGAGGGGAGGGGCTGTCGACTGAAGTTTCAAAGGAGGAGGGATGGAGGGAGAAATAGGAAGGCATCGAGCACCGCATTTGACTGACAACGAGCGAGCTGGTAACCAGTCAACGCAGCGGGAGGCAATTGCGTAATCCAAATAATAATAAAAGAATACCCCAAAGGAAAAGCGATACCGCAGAGGCAGGGTGCACGGAGAACGAGAAAAGGCGGTGTGGTGCTAGTGTCAGCTGATGAAGGAAAAACGAAAGAAGGGAACACACGCACACACAATCGAAAACAAAAAGGCCGACCTCACAGGGAGCGTGTGTTTGTGTTTTCGTGTAACACAGATTTTCTAACCAAGTCTCTCTACTCTTTTTTTTTCCCGTCTTTCTTATTCAGCCTCCCACGGATGTGTCTATGTCCCTCCCTCCCCCCTTATGTTGAAAGTACATGGCCAGAAACATACACACACACACACATATGTATATATATGTGTGCGCGTTGGCTGTTGTTTTGCTTGCATGCTTGTCTGTTTCCTTATCGCCGCCCTCCATTTACGTTCCTTTCACTGCGCCTCCTAGCCCTCTTTTGCTCTTCTTCAGGCTCCTCGGCACCGAGGCGATTCTTGCACGAAGCACACACGCAAGTTGTATCCAGAAGCGGAACACTTCGTGTGCAGTGTTCCGCTGCCCGCACTCCATCCTACCCCTCTCGCTTCACGTCACCGTCTGCTCGTCTTCTCCATCTCTACCAAGAGCAAGCAGAGCAAAGGGATGGTGGGGTCTGGCGGTGATGGAGGCGAGGGTGGGGTGCGGAGGACATGAAGACGAAAGGAAAGGGGGAGAAGGGCGCGGGGTGGGTGGATAAGATGTAAGGTGAAGTGCGCAGTGTTTGCGTGTATGTGTAAAAGGGATGATGCGTAGGGGCGAGTATGACCATACCGTTCCTTCTGGGAAGAGAAGGGGCAGGAGAGGAGGGCGGAGTTGATGGGATGAGGATGAGGGAGGGAGAGGAAGACTACAAGCGAACGGAAAACGACAACAGAGCAGAAGAGCAACGAGGCAGCAAAGAAGGAAAAATACGACGCGAGGGAACAGACAGAGGAAGCGAAAAGAGACATGCACGCACATAGAAGGCTAAGAGAGGGAGGGAGAGGGAGAGTGAGAGTGGGTGGTTACGTGGCAGCAAACAAACCAAGTTTACGAAAAAAAGGGGAGATGGAGTGTGCTTGGCAGGCACAGCAAAGCAAGCGACAATAAAAAATAAATGACACTCACACACACATTCACAGAAGAGAGGAGAGAGGGGAGGGGAGGTGGGGAAACAAGCAGTCGAGGGAAAGCAGGGCACGCAAATGCACAGGTAGCGCTTCGACCGCAATGACAGTGGCGATGTCACACATGCCGAAAAAAAAAGAGAAACCCCCCAAAAATCTGACGGGCCTAGATTGATATGGAGGGAGAGGAAGAGAGGTACACAAACATCAAGAGATACTATATTCCACATAATACAAGCGAGAGAACAAAGAAAAGATACACAGGCATGCGACCATTCTTCACCAAGTAGATTCGGCTGCTTGTTCTCTTATGTCTGCTCCGCATGCGGCAATGAAGATGTGCGTGCTCGTATGTGTATGTGTGTGCATGTGTGCCCCTATGCTGAGGTGGAAAGACAAGGGTTGCAAACAACAATAGAAACAGACGAAATGTGTGCGTGGGAGTGCAAGATAAAGGTGAAATCATTTTCCTCCGTTACACCCTAACGCCACATGTGTTTACGTTATACAGACGCGGTATACGTTGCCGTAGCCGTTTCCACACACCATTGTGTCGCCTACGAAGACTGACGCTGTGTACACTCTGGAGCGCATCTGGATATCAATGATGCTTTCCTTCGTGCACGCAGCATCGCAGTTCAGCACGTGCATCTGACCGAGGGATTTGAGACAGAAGAGTAAGCCAGTGTTCTCGTGAAGCGAACACAGCCGTTGTCCACAGCACGTCATCCGCAGACGACCCTGGCGTCGAGACCGCGGGGCTAATGAATATTCTGACGGAAGAGAAGTACGTCCCATCTCACACAATGATCTTCCGCTCGCAGCATGTGAATAGCAGGCTATCATCCGCATTGAAGGAGGCTTTCCACACCAGCGAATCATGCCCGCTAAGCTGCCCAATGAGTTGCAGATCGTAGGCGTTGGCGATGCGCGCGCACTGGTCGGCAACTACGTGAGAAGGCAATGAGGTCGTTCTTGGTGCTCTGCGTCGCGAGAGCTACAATGACGCCATGGACTTTACACGGGATGTCTGACAACACTGCGCGTATCTTGGCTTTGGAGGCAGTGAATTTCTGAACAAGGTCATCCTGACAACCGCCGAAGACAAACTTGCCGTCGAAGCTCACCGCAACTGCCGTGACGATTCCCGGGTGCTCGGAGAAGCGGCACTCCTGTCCGATCGTGTGATCCCAGAAGACCATGAAGTTGTCGCGCTGCTGTCACAACGTGCTTTCGATCGGGAGAGAAGAGAATGCCTAGCAGCGACCCTTGGTGACCCACAAGCCGACGCACCTCGGTGCCGTTGCTGATCATGTACACATGCGCGACATTGTCGTGCCGGTGCACCACAGCGTACAGGTTGCCATCGGGTGAGATAGCGACGCACTTGGCCCTGTTCGACTGGCTACACAGGTTCGTCACCTCGACGCCGCGCATACGAATTTTGCTGAGGGCCTTCAGGAGATGAGCGTCTTTCTGTGATTTTTCCCGAGTGGAGAGACTAGCGAGGGAGCCAAGAACAGCGTCGTCGCTCTCGCAGCTGGAGCCCAACTTGGCCAGCTTTGACTCATTGCAATCCGCATGCAAGAGGCCTACCCCACTTTCCACGTGAATGAAGGAGGAGACGACGTCGCTTTCGCTAAGGTAACCGTCCTTGTCGTGATCGGCCGCGGCCATCATCATCGCGGCAGAGGCGCGGCTCGCATCGTTGAAGAGCATGCTCGCTAGCTGAATGCTCGACACTTACCCCCTGTCCTCTGAGTCGACTATGGCAAAGATGTGCTTGAGATAGTCCTCATTGGCTTCGCCTTCGTGGCAAGGCGTGACGTTGCTGAGCTGCGAGTAGACATTGCTCAAGATCCTGCTCAGCCGTCGTCTTCTGCTCCTAATGCAAAACCCGTTTCCTACCGCTCCCGCTCCAGATGCCACCTCATCATCTTTTTTCGTCAGCAGGAGGTCATCGACCAAGGACACATCTGCAGACATGGACAGTCACTCAAGACTAATGCGCTGAAGAATAGCGATGGAGAAGGATCTCTATGCGGATGGGACACCATCTACTCTGTCCTGCAGGGACTGTTTATTCTGCTGCTGCAGGTCTAACCAGGCATGACAGTCGTAGCCAGAAAACGGTGCATCACAGTTAAAGGACGACAGTGGATCTTCAAAGGAAGCACGTGGTGTTTGCTTGAGTGCAGGTGTTGGCAGAGTGGTGCGCGTCGAGCTCTTCGACGTCGTTGGCACGGCGTCAGCAACGACAATTGATCGATGGACTAAATAGACCCCCATAGCTACTGTGGTGCTGCGACATGCTCATACAAACAAGCCCCCCTTCCCCCCCCCCCCACACACGAAAAGGGGGAGGGGCGCGAATATATATATATATATGTATGCGTGTGTGTGTGTGTGTGACATCACCGGTGGAGGGACACGCACACACGTCAATGAAAAGAGCAGCGAAGATAGATAGCGGAACGGAGAGAAGGAAAAGAGGAGTAGGGAAGATGGAAGGAAGAGGAGTGCACATGTCAGAAAGCAGTAGAAACTGTAAGGGCGCACAGGCCGTGCGCGCTTGGGTTTGTGCGTGTGCGAGGAGGGGAGACGAAGAGGGCTGCACCTCGAAGCACATCTTCAAAGGCCGGAGGTGGAGGGAAAAGAGACTATCAGCTCTACATCAACGGCAGCATGCAAGATTAGCAGCGTGATCACCATCTTCGTCACGCCAGCCGTTGCGTTGATGTAAGCGTGGGTTCCTCCTCTGCAGTGGAGCAGTTTGTCCGCTTTACTATCCCTCTCTGTAAGTGAACGTTTCCTTGTCTCTGGTGTCTGTGCGTGAGTGTGTTCGTATCGGGGCAGGACCTTTAGGTACGCGTAGCCCCCTTGTCGTAGGCTGTAGCAGCGGAAATGAAAAAGAGAACGGCGCGAGTCATCATGAGCCGTGTCTGCGCCGTTGCCGCCGCCTCACTTTTCTTCTCACACACATACACACACATACACTCTCTCTCACAGGTGAAGGTGAAAGCGCTGTGTGTAGTACGGGCTGAAGGTGTAGAGCTCAAAGCCATCGTTGCCGTCGACGTTGCTGAGAGACCCCAATGCGACGCGGGTTGCTGGGGACAGCTTTTGTGTCGTGTGAAACAACCGGGTGCCCGTTTGAGCGTCCACGCATACAAGCCCCGTGGAGACGGAGGAGACGGCCAGCAGGTGCCCGGCCATGGCCGTACTACACACCCCTGACTGACCACCACCGAGGCGCGAGGTGAGCAAGGTGCACACCGGGTCTTTGTCAGACCCGAGGCGACGCAGATCCCAGAGCTTCGCCCCGCCATCGCGAGCTACAGAGACGATCCCGTAGGGAAGACCTTGTACCGCGTACATGGAGGTAATATCAGACCCATAGTGTCGAGGTGTGGTGTTGAAGATGGCCTTGTTTCGCATCCGCCCCTCTGTGGTAACGACTTGAATCGTTCCGTTGCGCATGCCAGCAACGACGGCGACAGGCAACGAGGGATGCCCAAGCGCTCCGTGGAGAGCCAAAGCCGTTACATCGGTCGCCGTAAACGAGGCGAGGCGCACTCTGTGCCACTGTCCATTACGCCAGATGAACGCAAACACACTTCGGCCGGCGCCGACACAAAAGGACGTGTCGTTGGCGGAGGATGGCGGTACATCAGGCGGCTTTTCCGCATTCCCGGGGCAGCAGCACGTTACACTCGACAGTTGCAGGGGCTTGGGGAGCACCGATTCCAGCTTCAGTGTCGACAACGCGTGTTCTACTGTGAACTTGTTGCACCAGGTGTACACGAGGCGTATGTAAAGAGCGTGGGAGGTGGTGATCACGAGCAGACAGCACACGCATCTGCTTGTTTCCTCGTCATCGCCGACAGCTGCGTCGTGCGACGAAGACTCTTCATGCTGACAGTACATCCCGACACACCGCTGCGCAGTGGCCACATCGACTGTGGTAACACATACCGACATGAGAGCGGCACCTCGAGTCGTGGTGGTAGCACTGTTGTCGTATCGCAAGTACCACAAGTGCCCATCCCGCCTATTTAGGCTCCACAAGATACCCAGCGAATCATCGTAGCAGCACGCGTCGTCCACGTGAAGTGGAGGAGCAAGCTCGACCGCGTCCCATGTGTCGTACCGAGCCTCTCTCAGCAATCGCGGGTGGGCCATAGAGAAGCGCCAGCGAGGCAGGAACGCCATGCGTTGAAAGCGCGTGTCAATCAGAGGATCATTCCAGCTGCTCGGGCGTTCCTGTGCCGTAAAGGATGTGGTCTTCACCAGAGGGGCGGCGACTTCGCCAGCATTTTCTTCAGCTTTCTGAGGCAGCACTTCCTTGAAGACGAAAAAGTCGTTATCGGTCGCCTCCGACAGCCTCACGCTGACGGGCGGAAGAGCGGCAGTGGCACCAGTGCCAGCTGCTGCTGCTGCCTCTGTTACCCGTTGTAAGACCACCACATCTGCCGGTAGTGGACGGCGTCGCCGAAGGGGCACACGACCGTCACCAAACCACTTCTCCGGGCAGCAGCGCGCCTGCAGCACATGAACATACATGTCACGCAAGGGAATATAGATGGAGCCTTTGCGAACCTCGATCGATCGACCATCAGGCATCGTGAAGCGCATGGTTTCGCAGCGGGTGGCCGCCGAAGATGCTCGGACAATACCACGTTGTTCTCTTCGCTCACGGTGGAAGTTCCGATGCAGTTCTTCTTCCAGCCCCGCATCCGAAGAGGAAGTGGACGAGAACTCCATGATAGGCGGTCACTACGCGCGAGTATGTGGTGCGCCTGTGTGTCTGTGAGTACTACTTTCCAACTCTTCAGCTCACTTTCGGTGCTTCAGTGCGTTTCCGTGCGTTTGGGTGTGTGCGCCAGCGGGAGCGGGTGCTTTCGGCCCTTCTCCAGATGCATCATTACGGTGCACAGCGGCCCGACGAATGGGCAGCCGAACAAAGCGGCACTACGAGGGAGAGAGAACAGAGGAGGTTGCGCGGGGAATGATTTACTGTGCAGAAGCAGGGTGAGGGCACGGGCGCGTGGAGAGGGAGGGGACAGAGGAGATGGTGTGGCAACGCCGTCAGAAAGAAATGGCTCAGATTGAGAGCATGGGAGTTCTTTTCGTTCCCTTGCCACGTACCCGTTACTGCTTCATACAACATGCGCCAAGCTCCACTCTTCCGGGTCTGTCACAGGCACCCAGCGCGCGGTGCAACGCAGCCGCAGACACGCATCACAGCAGTGCGCCGACCCAGTCATCTGTGCACGGCCCCTGACCCAAACTCTACCCACCCACCCGCCTCGCAGGGTGGCACTCAGCCTCCCCAGCAGCAGGCAGTGCGAGGGCCGAGCGAGACGCGTTGGAATCACGCTGACGCCTTGCCCATCGCATGGATGGCGCAAGCATGCTCGCGGTCGCGGGTCGCACCGGCGCCACGCCGTCCAGGGATTGGCCGCCGGCATCCGTGCCACTGCATCGCACTGACCTCCCCACGTCCTAGGCACCCTGGCCCTGTCACCACCAGGGGGTGGTTCGGCAGTGGCTGGGATAGGGAGGGAGGGGGGAGGAGGCTGCTCGGCTTCGCCTAGAAAGCTGCTACTAGCCCCTATGATACCACGCGGTGAGGTGCTGTCCCTCATCGGGGAGTGCGTCGGTGTCGAACGAGGGAAACGAATAAGAATGGATTTCCTTGGAGCCTCTTAAACCACCTTAATGGAGTGGGACATCTCTTAGGAGCATAAGCAAAGGGTGTGGCCAACGTCGAGCACAAAGGGCAGCATCTCGCAGCAGCTGGAACGGAAATTTGTACAACAGTCATACCGTGCCTCGTCTCCTGCCAGCCCATTCCTCGAAAAGTGCGAGGACGGCATCACCAAAATCGAATCTTTAAGGGAGATGCTCAGGTGTAACTAAGAAGCCTAGTATATGGACGCAAAAACAGGGTGAAGGGGACGGCAGCAAGCGCCACAGAGGCCGTGGATACATGTGTGCGAGTGAGAGTGGGCCTGCACGCTGGATAGATTCAGGAGCGTTTGGCCATCATGCGTCGATAGGAGAGGGGCCAAAGAGAGAGCACCGAGACACACCGTCCGGCGTGCACTCCATAGTCGGCCGAGTTCACCAACCATAGAGACCACACACGCACACACACACAGATAGAACCACTATAATAAACCGCGTACACGTACACGTGTGAGTATTGAAGAGGACGTGCATTGTCCGCCGAACACCTGAGAGACATAACTACAGGACGTGAAAGGGAGAGACCCCATCCGTGTCCCTACACACCTGTCGTCTTGCACGCTCAGCAAACACCGTTCTACCTCCCCATCCTACACACCAATGTTGCGCAGGAATGCCTCATTGTTCGGCTCGCGCCCGAGGAACTTGACCAGCATGTCGTTCGGGTCCTGGCTGCCACCGACACCGATGATGCAGTCCACGTAGCGGCGGCCCATCTTGGGGTCGAGGAGACCGTTGTGCGAGCGGATGTACTCGAACAGGTCCAAGGCAAACACCTTGGACCACATGTACCCGTAGTAGCCGGCACCGTAGCCCGTCAAGTGCCCGAACGCGCTCTCAAAGTGCGTATTATGCTCGTAGTTCACACCGGGCATCACGCGCGGCTCCAAATCGTAGAAGAGCTGCGTAGTGTTGAGGTTGTCACGCGGCTGCGTCGAGAATGGCAGTCCGAAAATCTGAAGCGAATATGTCGCAAACTGCAGCTGGCGCAGCGTGTCGCGTCCACTGAACGCGTTCTTCGATGCCACCTTGGCGTCGATCAACGCACGTGGCAGCTGCTCCTTCGTCTTGTAATGACTCGTGATCTTCTGCAGAATCTCCGGTTCCCACAGCCACTCCTCAAGCATCTGGGACGGCAGCTCCACGAAGTCACGCTTCACACGCGTGCCTGCAAAGGTCGCCATACGCGTCCTCCCCATCAGAGAGTGAATAGCGTGGCCAAACTCGTGAAAGAATGTTTCGACATCGTCGTGCAGGAACAGCGCCGGCCGGTCGGCCGTGGCTGCTGGGAAATTCGCAATGACAACGGCCAGTGCCGGGGAGAAGTCGTTTCCACCTTCCTTGAGAAGCACGGGTGGCACCACAGAGTGGCAGCACGCATGTGAGTACTTGCCTTCACGAGGGAATAGATCAAGGATGATATAGCCCAGCACGCAGCCGCTCTTGTTGTCCTTGACCTCCAGTGTCTTTGCTTCGCTGTGCCACAGCTCTGAACCGTTGTCTACCTGCAGGAACGTCACGTCAAAGAAGGACTGGTAGATGTCGAAGAGCGCTTTCACTGTCGCGTCCATGGGGAAGTACTCCTGGATCGCTGTCTCGCTCACATTCAGCAGTGTCTTCTTGATCTGGTTGATCATGAAAGGGATATCGTACGCCTCTATTTCCCCTGCAGGCGACAGCGAGCAGCTGGGGTGCAGGTGCTTCTTTAGCAGCTCCACCTCAGCCACCCACTTCTTCTGCAGCTTTGGAATCAGGCTTTCTACAAAAGCCTGCGCCATCTCCGGCGTCTTCGCCATCTTGTCTGAGATGTACAGATGCGCGAAGGAGGGGTAGCCAAGGAGGACTGCCAGCTGGTGACGCTTTTCGATAATGTCCTTCAGCACTTTGTCGTTCACGGGGTACGCGCGATTCGTGAAGGCTTGCGCCATCGCCTGACGCGTTGACGCCACCTCGCAGTTCTTCATCACGGCGAAGTAGGTCGGGTAGTCCATCTTCAGCGTGCACTCGCCGGCCTCCGTGCGCTGCAGTCCCGAGAGCACGCTCTCTGGCACGCCCTTCAGCGCATCCACCGTGAAATGCACCTCCGTCTTGTCTTCGCTGATGTTCTGCTGAAACACCGTGCACAGCGATGCGAGCTCCTTTTGCAGCTGGACGACCTTCTGGAACTCTTCCTCTGGCAGCTCCATACCCTTGCGGCGGTAATCAGCAAGCTGCTCCTCCATCCAGTACATGTACTCACGCGGCGCCTTCCCGCTCACATACACCGCCTCATACGCCGGCGCGGCACACACTTCCTTCAGCGCAGAGTACAGCTGGCGGTTCGATTCGAAATTGTCAATAGAAAAGGTCTCGAGCTCCACAACGCGCTTGGTTGCTTCGTCACGCACCTCCTTGCTCGGAGACACGCTTGCGATGACGGAGAGCAGACTGGCCGACACCTCCAGCTCAATCGACGCCATATCAATGGACTTGGCAGTGTTTTGAAAGGTGCGGTCGGCAGCACGGATGCCGTAGATCTTGCCCAGCGACTGCTCTGCGCGATGCTTCGCTGCCTTGACCAGGTCCTCGCATGCAGCAACCGTCTTGGGAAATAGTGCGGCACATTTTTCGACCGTGGAAATATTCGCAAAGATCGAAGTAGCGGCCATCGCAGAGGCAAGTGAAGGGGGTCTTTAGAGAGAAATGCTCTGAGTGCTTATTGTAGATTGAAGAAAGGCAGCTTTGCGAAGGAAAAAGAGGAGATGAAAAGAAAAGCAGAAAACCAAAGTGCTTTGCAGGGTGGAGTGGAAGAGGCTATGACAAGTGCGCCCGTAAAGGAGAGGCAGTCGGCTTCATCCAGGCGCAAAGATATTGCTGAAGCATAGAGCAATCAATTGTAGCAGGCTTTTCTATGTTGGTCAGGAGTCAGGAAAGGCAAAGGGACAGTCATGTTTTTTTTTTTTTTTATCGGACGACGACGCGGAGCTGATACCGAGAGCGTAGAGGCTCGAAATGAACGGGAGATGCAATGCAGTTTGCTGAATGGGTGGCGTTTGAAGCGCGCAAAAAAAAAAATCAGTTAGGCCCCGCAACTGGATTCCGCTTGTCTGCGCGCACACGACTCTAGTGGCTACATTTTCTCCACAAGGTATGGCGCAAAAGAGAAAGGTTCGCAGCAGCCGCCTTTTACCGCGTTTTCTAAAACAGGAAAACAAGACTTGTTAATCAATGAATTCCAGAGGCTCATTTCAGCACACCAAACAGCTGTCGCAGGAGTCAACGCATTTTGGTGGCCTTTCTCTGCTTCCTCTATGGTGGGGCGGAAGAAACGAAGAAGTGGATGAATCAGTCTTTCTTGTTGAATACGAGAAAAAAATAAACAAGAAGCTTCTTGACGCTGGATGCACTGTCGGCCTCCGCCCTTTTGCTGAACAACAAAGCTGCTACAACGAACTTTCACTGTTCTGCCACGCGCAGCCTATCGCTAGCAAAAAAAAAAGAAGCGAAGAAAAAGCTGAAAGAAGTGACGAAGGAAGGCGCAAACACGTTGGCTCATGCTGAAGAGCTCACGTACGCATTCCACAAAGGCAATGAAACTGACGGAGGATGTGAAAAAGGATGTCTTGAACGTCTCACAAGCAAAAGTCACTTTGAAAAAAATCAGTAACGGCCTTTACCGCCACACAGCGACCATTTCTACTAATATATATATATATATATATTGGAGTCGAAAAAGATCAGCCTGTGCATTAGCAGAGATATTCAGAAGCCAAATGCGGTTATCGAAGCTGAGGCACTTCGGGTTAGGGCATCTGTACTCGCACAGGCACTCGAGCAACACAGGTAAAAAAAAAAAAAAACAGTTTCGTGCAATAAGTATGCAGGGAGCATCCGAGGAAGCGCGACGGCTACAGAGAAAAAGTAGTAATTTCGGCTGTGCAGCTCTCCGAAGCACGGCTTCGGAGATGGAAGACTGATTGTAGTGCTTACACTTTCCTCCCCGATTCGAAAATCCTCATCTTTTTCTCCTTCATGTCCCCTGAAACTCCTCCCAGCCTTGATGCCACTGAAGTTCAAGGGCACACCTTGAAAAAACCTACAGTACAAGCAGAAAGCTTGCTATAGTCAAAGACCAAAAACCAAAAGGCCTCAAAGACAATATAACACGTGAGATTGTGGGCGTGAAAAACAAAAGAAACTGCGAACACAGTACACCTTGGAAACCAAAACAGCTAAAAGCATGATGCTGACCCATCAGAGGCGCCGGAGGTCACGCGACACACTAAAAAAAGAAACGAAGATGTCTCTTTGCGCGTTCCTTGCTCAACGACTATATTCTATGCCACACAACATGCGCTAAGCTCCACTCTACCGGGCCTGCCACAGGCACTCATCGCGCGGTGCAACGCAGCCGCAGACACGCATCACAGCAGTGCGCCGACCCAGTCATCTGTGCACGGCCCCTGACCCAAACTCTACCCACCCACCCGCCTCGCAGGGTGGCACTCAGCCTCCCCAGCAGCAGGCAGTGCGAGGGCCGAGCGAGACGCGTTGGAATCACGCTGACGCCTTGCCCATCGCATGGATGGCGCAAGCATGCTCGCGGTCGCGGGTCGCACCGGCGCCACGCCGTCCAGGGATTGGCCGCCGGCATCCGTGCCACTGCATCGCACTGACCTCCCCACGTCCTAGGCACCCTGGCCCTGTCACCACCAGGGGGTGGTTCGGCAGTGGCTGGGATAGGGAGGGAGGGGGGAGGAGGCTGCTCGGCTTCGCCTAGAAAGCTGCTACTAGCCCCTATGATACCACGCGGTGAGGTGCTGTCCCTCATCGGGGAGGCCATCTCTAAGAATTGTGCGAAAGGGACTGACTTATCGAAGAGTTTTTGTGACAGTTCGTGTTGTAAAGGAGCCGCTTTCACTGACATGGCAGAAGGAAATGCAAGCATCACCACTTACATGGCATGTCTTTTTGATCATCGAGTGACTGTAGAAGGCTCGTACTGCAGTCTAGAGGAGAGCGCACTTGGCTGCGACAAGCGGCCACAAGCAGGGTGACTAATTGACTCGTAGTTTGTCCAAGGGCGGGAATAATATTCGCTGATGGCGTGACGGCAGTCACTTATACGAGATCAGATGTAGGCACAAGGACTGACACCCTAGTTCTAAAAAGAAAAGAAACAGAGCTGCGAGACAAATGTTTCCAGCTGAGGTTGCCCACAGAGTAGCGTTAGGCCTCGTGGTAACGTGCGTACCCGTATGGCGGGAAATCGGCGGAGCGGACATGTGTTGGTGATGACTGACCGGCATCCAATGAAGGTGGCGGTGAAAGAATCAGGCCGGCAGGTAGAAAAGGCTGCTTTCCGCGACAATAAGCGTCGCTTTTGTTCTTCAGTGTGAGTTTTGCAACGGGCAAGGGTGCCCTCTGGCGTGAATACCTGTCTTTTGCTGTGGGTTTGGTCCGCGGCGAAAAAAAGCCCCGGCTGTCATCGCGTGGGCGGCGGTGCAAAAAAGGGTGCGGCGTGTCCCCCGGGCTCCCGCTGGAAGGTGTTGCTGCGGGTGGCCCACCCCTTCTGGCGCGGGGCCCCCCTAGGCGTCCCGCGGAGGGGGGGGGCGGGCCCGCCGGGTGGCGGTGGGGGGGAGGGGGGTTTTCGACTGCGCGAGGGCTGGGGGTTGGGAGCGCCGGGAAAGTTGTCCTTGGGGAAAAAAGGGGGTGCGCTTTTCGGGTGGGGGGGGTCCTCGGCCGGTTGGATTTCGATGCCAGCGGCGGCGAGCACCCCGCTTGGAAAATCAGGCGACCCAGCCAATCACTCGATAGCCGAGGAGAAGGCCGATGCGCGTGCGCACGCTGGCGCTCAGTTTCGTCTTTCTTTTGTAGGCGTGACGGGGCAGCGCGGCAAGCTGGGAAACGGCGGCGCACGGGCAAAACAGCCCTGCGGCCTAAGCTTTGCTGGCGAGGGTTTAAAAACCTGAAGATGATCAAGGCGGCTTCGGCAGCGAGATGGCCGCACACTGGGGCGGGCCAAAACACACAAAAGCTTGACTCACGGGAGACTCGGCCGTGCCGCATGTTGTAAGAGGTGTGACCGCGGCGCCAACGAGCGGCGCGGGTAGGAAGCCGGTTTGGCTGTGACCCGTTGCGGGCTACACGATGGAGAATCCGTCCCCGCCGCCACTGTCATGTGAAGCGTGTGGAACATCGATGGCTAGGAGCGGAAAGTAGCCAGTGGAGGCGCGTGGAGTACAGCCGCTGCCCTGGCCCGTGTAGGGGCTGTCGGTCCAACACTGGCGGGGCCGCTGTGCCCTTGTGCCTGGCCTCGATCTTTGTTTATGATCCAGACGGATGCTCTGGTGGCCGACGCTGCGGTGGCGGATGGGCTGGTGCGTCACCGTGTGCACAGAAAGTACCGAGACTTCGGAGGCATCTTTTCGGGGTTGCCTCAAGCCTGACTGGTGCAGTGCCGCTACGGCATGGTCACACTGGCATTCCCTCGCAGCTTCGCATCGGGTTAGCTGGCGCTTACGTGCATCGCTGTAGGGCTTGCCACGGCTTTGTTGAACACGCCTGGTAGCGTGCAGAGATGGCAATCGATTCTTTTCGTCTGCTCGATGTCGACTGCGCTGCGTTAATCTCCGTAGGTCCGTAAGTTCATCCTGCTCACGGCGCTTGCCTGCCACGTCAGACACCGTTGAGCAGCAGAGCAGGGGCGCGGCGTTCGCAGGCGCACCAACTGGATCGATGCCGTCACTGGAGTGCGTGCGTGAAGTGCGCGAGCCCATTTTGTAGACCAGCAAAATATGGAGACTGATGACTTCGGAAACCCAAAATGTACACACACATACACACATACACACATGCATATATATATATATATGTGCGCACGTGCGCGTGCGTGTACATGGACGTGGTGCGCGTCAGGAGAGGAAGCAAGAGCGGAAAGGCGAGGGATTTCCAAAGAGAGAGAGAGAGGGGTGTGCACCGCACTACTGAGAGGATATCACCGCAAAACAAAGGCCGCATCAGAAACGGTGCTTTAGGCCGCATACCAGTGGACATGAAGCGAGTAGCGAATAACCCGAGGTGATGGGCTCGGCAAGGCGGAACTCAGCTGAGTTTCAAGGAGATGCATATAGAGCTAAGAGACAACGCAGAATAAAGTACACACGAATGCGCACTCCGCTCACTACGCAGTCTGCGGCGGCACAGGATACTCGAGCAGCAGCAACGCCTCCGCAGGTGCGATGCGGCCAAACTGCGTGCGCCTCTGCAGCGCATCGGAATCCCTTGTATGAGAGCCAGGCATTGTTGCTGAAACTGGGCTTTGCGGTTCCTGCGCCGCTTGCTCGCGCAGCCGGACAGACCGCCGGTATATGACCTCCTCGATGGTGTGAGGTGCGAAGAAGTGGTGCACGATGACCTGCCTGAGCTGGCCAAAGCGGTGCACGCGCCCGACGGCCTGCTGCTCGATGGCAGGGTTGAGGTTTGGCTCAAGGAAAACGACGTGGTTGGCGAAGGTCAAGTTGAGGCCGGCGTTTGCGCTGCGCGACGTGACAAACAGAATACGGCGCTGCGACAGTACCGAGGCACCACTGGGCGGCTGCATCGCACGCATTGCACGCTGCCGCTGCGCCAGCGATGAGGCGCCGCACACCATGTGCGGCGCGTAGCCCTGCGCTGCCACCGCATCGTGCGCCAGCTTCAGAAAAGCGGGATACTTGGAGAACACCAGCACACCGTCATCCGGCTGCGTGCGCCAGATCTCCTCCACCACTTCCAAAAAAGCGCGCACGCGGCTGCCGTCACCGATGCATGCCAGCACCACATCCACTTCCTCATCGCCTGAGTGCGCAGTTGCCGTTCGGCAGCAGTCGTCATCGTGCCTCGTCTCCGCCGCTGCTTCCACTGGTGCCGCTGTGTCAACTGCCACGACGCGTTTCTCCTCCAGCATCGACTTGCGATCGCGGCAGTACGGGCACTTGGCGCTCACGTTGCCTGCCACCTCTCGGCTCGCGTCAATAACGCCAAGCACGCACTCCTTGCAGAACATGTGGAAGCACTTCAAAAGGGTCGGCACCGCCATGCTGTCCATGCAAACACCGCACTGCGGCAGCAGTGGCGGCACCTGCGCCAGCTCGGCCAGCGTCGTCGCCGTTTCCTCTGGTACACTTGAGTCGCTGAGGAGACTAGGCTTGCGCGCTGCTGCCATCAACTTGACCCACTCCAACGCCTCCTGCGGTGTTGCCGCGACGAAGGAGGCCGCCAGCACCTCGGTAATACCGGCGCCGCAGACGCCATTGTCGCTCGTGAGCCGGACCCCTCGCAACATATGCGCCTCGATGTCTCCGCGTAGCAGCTTGTCGTTGCCCACTCGTGACGGATGCAGGCACAGTCGACACAAATCCTGCACCCACTGCATGACATATCCCATCCGTGATGACAGGATACCCTGGCGATGCAGGCGCGCCGCAACGTTCATGATAACGAGGGCGACGCGGTCATACAGGCGCATCTCGCCCGCGGTGAGGGGCGCAGAATGAACTTGATAGCGTGCAGGGGTCAGCTGAAGCTCGCGACTCACCTGCTCATTGCGCTCATGCCGCACCATGGTGAGAGTAAGCACTTCAAAAAGACTGTTCGGCAGGCACGGCAAACCGACTTGGAGGTCGCGCGGAGGCGTCCATAGCCGGTATTCGGAGGGAATGTTCGTTAAACTCGCCTCCGAGGCATTGTAGAGGTCGCGCTGCATGCACTGGGCGCATAAACAAAATGCAACGCCGTTTGCCACCGATACCGGGAGGGTATCGGAGTGACGACGCACCCACAGGGAGCGCAGACCCCGATTCACTGAGTCGGCTAGAGAATGGCCAGCCGCGTCGGACGCTGAAAACACGTTGTGCGTGTTCAGATAGGCATGGGTCAAGGATGCGTGGCGGAATGGAGGCCGACTAAGCAGCCGCGCCGCGCTGTGCATCCCGAGAAAGCGCAATGCGAACCCTAGCGACTCCGTCTTGTTGTTGTTGAGCGGGGTGCCCGTCACGGCCCAGCGACGCTCGCCACTCAGCAGGTGGAAGAGACTCGTGGCGCCGCACTTCTGCGACTCGTCCAGCACAACGCGGCGGAAGAGCAGGTCGGTGATGCGCAGCGCGGAACGCCCCGTCGTCTCGGCCAGGGCCACGTCGGCGTAGTGCGCTTTCATATCGACCCAGTACTCCGCCAGCACCTTCCACAGCGGCGGAAGCAACACGCGGCGCACCAGCTCGCGGCGTGTGGAGTCGGGTAGCGTGTACTCCTCGGCAGCGTGGTACAGGAGCGCCAGAAAGACCGAAGTGTCGCTCGGCGAGCCTTGATCATCGAAGAGTCGGCACTGCGTGACAGTGTCTTGCCACACGGGTAGGGAAGTTGTTGTCGCGCTATAGACCCTCAGCAGCTCCCACGTATGGTCGAGAAACGCGTCACTGACGGCGCCGGTGCCTGGCAAACGCGTGTGGCGGTCGACGGACCTCGCAGTCGCATCCACCACTGAATTGTCAAAGGCCACGGAGATGGAGAGGGTGGGGCAGCGGAACACTGACACACCATCGACAGCGTCGAGCTCGAGCGTCCACGTATTCGAGGAGGTGGTGGTGTCGCTCGCGGGCGAGGACACCTGTAGCTTTTCTCCGCTACCCAGTGGAGCGTGGTCACGGCCACCGCTCCTGTGGCTGCCACAGGTCCTCTGGCCACTTTGCGGTAGTGGCACCACTGCGCAGTCGCAAATATGCGTCATCTCCGGCCTTCTGCCGGTGCCTCCAGCTTCCCTCATCCCCCCTGCTGCCGGCCACACCACGTCGCTGGCGTACTGCTGCACGGCCGCAAAGAGCTCCGACGGCATCAAGTTTGACCAGCCTTGCGATGCAGCCTTCGCACACACGGCATCATCTGCCTCATCGGCCACACGCCCCAGCCAAAACTGCAGCCCGCACGCCTCCTGGCGCAGGTGCGTCGACAGCGTCTCGTACGTTGTGATGACGAAGTCGGCGCGCCGCATGTCGGCCGCCGTGTACTGCGCCCGCTTGGCACCGTAGAAGAGAATGTAGGATGCGGTTGGGTAGAACTTGTGGATCTCCTCGATCCACTGTGTCGCGATCGACAGCGGCACCACGACCAGCGTTGTGTGCGGTAGCCGCGTTGGCGCAGTGGGGTGGGGCACGATCCCGGCGCGGAAGTTGCCAAATGCCCAGTGGAGCACCTCTCGGGTGGACCACAGCATGCAGTTGCGCATCGTTTCTGTCTTTGCCGACACCTGCCAAACCTTTCGCGCCGCTAGCGCTATCTCACCCCCCAAGGCTTCAGCCTCTTCTCCGTCACTGTTGCCGGCCTCGCGCATTGCCCTATCGTAAGCGCACAGCGTGAGTATCGACAGCGTCTTGCCCAACCCTACGTCGTCGCATAGCAAGCCACCGCGGATGCGCCCACCCGCCGCATTCCACGCTTTCCACGCCTCCGCCTCCGCCTCCGCCTCCCGTCCTGCGACCACAGGGCCGCCATTGCCACGCACAACGATGGTCTCATTCGTCGCTGCACAGTAGTACATGACTCCGACCTGGCGTGCTGCCGGCATCGCTGCAGTGTCGACGTGGTAAAGCGGGACAGACACGTGCTCGCGATAGCCTTCGCACTCCTTATTCCACATCCGCTGCACATTCTCCAGCTGATGCCGCTTCAGCTCCGCTCGAATGTACTGCCGCGGCATCTGCGCAGCGGGCAGCGTTTCTGTCGGCTCTGCGGTCACTTGCGTCACGTAGTTCACTATCTGCGCCGCGTTCATCGACCCTGCAAGCTCCAACGTTGTCTGAAACCGGGAAAAAGAGCCCGCGGCGTAGAAGGTTGCGGCTTCTTGACAGCCACCCGCAGAGACCGCCCCAGGCGCTGTCGTCGTCTCTTCGGCAGCATCTGCGTCTACCGCGGCGCCGGCCGTTCTACCCAGAGTCACTGTATCGTTGTCCGTGAGGAGGTACGACTCATCACGGCAGTGGCGCAGCGCCGTCATGAACGGACCGTGTGCCTCCACAAACAGTACTTCTGCAGCAGCGGCATCATGACGACTGTGGCACGAGCAGCAGCCACCACGTAGCAGTGCCTCGGCCACGTGCTGACACACCTTCATGTGGGCAAAAAGCAGCCTTGCCTGCACAAAGCTGGCCGTGCTCGTGAACGACCCTGTACCGAACGTAGAGAACAACAGGGAAAGCGTTGGCTCCAGTGTCACGGAGAAATAACCGCCGTGATTGACATCCGCGCACGTGTAAGCGTAGCAGCGTCGGATGCGTGACTGAAGATCTTCCGAATTGCGGTGCCACGGATGCATGGCGGTCTCTGGCAGGATCGCGCGGAGCAGCGCCTCGGCCCACGTTAGACAACCGGCCTTGGGCTTGATAAGCGCACGCTGAGCTGCAGTGAACTTCGGTGACTTTGCTGGTTTGCTTGTCGGTGGTGCCCACTTTCCGCTTGAGTTGGCCACCATGTGCTGGTACCGTATCAAATCGCGTGTGCGATCCGCCGTGTATCGGACCATGCACGCATCGAACGCCTTTGCCGCCTCGGCGATGGCGGGGAAGGATAGAAGCTGAAAAGGTACGTGCTGCCACCAAAGTCTGCTGAGACGCCAGCTGTGCCTCTCTCCCGAGCTCGTCCGGACCAAGAGGTAGAGGGAGAGGTGTGCTTCACCGAAAGGACAGCATTCCATCACATCCAACGGCTGCCCAGTGGTGGCGCGACACCCGTCCAGCAACCCCAGACGCTCGATCAGGCTTTTCTGGTCCATCAGGTGTATCTCTTCCGCACTCGCACGCTGCGACAACGCCAAATACTGCGTCAAAAATGAGAAGGCCGAGTAGCTCACCCCTGCGACGCGGCAAGACGGGCACGCCAACGCAAGGAGGTCAGAGAACGTGTCATACTTGTCAAGCATGGAGAGAAGAAAGCCGAGCAGCTCCGCTGCTCGGGTCGCCGGGTCGTCGCCGTACCCGTTGCCGCCCTCCTCGCGCACCACGCGGGCAACACGAGCACACTCGCTAACGATGAAGTATTGAACACATGGCAAGACCGCCCGCATAGCTATGCTGCTGGCGCCTCTTGCGTCCAGCATTAGTGATTTAGCGCTGGTGACGTCGTCGTCAGCAGGTTCCGCGGTCTCTCCAACCGCCGCTGTCCCGGGAAGGGTATCCAAGTCACCCACGATGCAGTGTGCATGCGGTTGTGCAGCAAGCTCAATGGTGCGTTCCGTAATCAGCATGAAGTTGCGAGCCAACGCAGAGCGCATGTGTACCAGCAGCGCTTCTTCCAGAAGCGGTGCCGCAGCGGGGCCCTCCAACCGCATCGACGGGGCGGCTCTCTTCCGAGATAATCGTGCTGAGCCGGCAACCCGCTTCAGCTCTCCAGCTGAGCCTCCCTTCTGCCCATCCGCGACGCCTCGAGCGCGTGATTGCTTCGTGGCGACGCGCGAGGGTTCCGCTTCTGTGCTGAGTACCTCTCCCGCCAGCGTGGTTTGACGCGTGGCTCGTCTCGACTTTATCTTCACAGGTGCCTCACAAGTTTCTGCATCGACGTCGATGGGTGCAGGTGGCGGCAGAATCGACACGACCGAGCTCGAATCGGAGTTGGAGCGGGCAGGGGAGTACGAGGAGGAGAGCTGCGCCTCCTCAAGGGTATTGTGCTCGGCGTCAGGTGCCTTGATAGCGGCAGTGGTGCTGCGGCTTCGCTTCCCTGCAGCAGATTCACCAGCCGCCGCGTCTGCCGCTTCTTTTTTTGCGCGTTTCGTAGGCATGGCGATCTGTGTGCGGCCCTAACAAAAGAAATGCGATATAAAGGAGAACGAAGGACGGGCGAGGAGACCACAGCCAGGAGGTGAGTGACTTCGCAGCACACCGAGGAAACCATCGGCAGATGTGTGCACGCAAGTGCCCGCCCACGGGAGAGGGCGAGGCAAACAGGAACGCGGAAAGAAAAATGAGAAAGGAAAGCGGAGACGGCGTTTGGTAACGGTATGCGTGTGTTTGTGTAACGACTTCCTGTCGCTCGTGCGCGCTCTCTCTCGCAAGTAGCTCACGGATGAGCGCACATGCGCAAGACCTGAGGAAGCAGTGCAAGCGCGGAAGAAGAGAGGGGCGGGGTGGTGAGGAGGAATACCAGGGAGGAGGCAAAGAAGAACAGTGGGGACAGAATGGCGAAAGAATCGTAGGAACACGAAGTTTTTGTGTTCGGTGAATGTGGCAGAAAAGAAGGAGAGGGAGGTACGACGAAGTGCCAATGAGGGGCAGCACCGGTTGGGGAAGGAAGGAGTACGTGAAGGGGTGAGGTAGACGGATGATGGAAAGGTGAGGGAGGAGGAGGAGAAGGAGGGGGGAGTGGAGCAAGAGAGGGTTGTGCTGCCCATAGCGCAGATGGAGCGCGTCCTGTTGCCACAGAGACTACGTGTGCCAGAGGGCATGCTTCTGGACGGCTCAAGGGAGGATTCCGCCCTCGAATGAAGTGTGTTTCTCTTTTCCTTTTCCGCGCGTCTCCCTCCCCGCCTACCCTTCCTTGGCCCGGCGGTCTGTTGCTCCCTCTTCCCTCTTCCACGCACGCGCACACACACATATAGATTGCTGTGGTGGGGCATGGGAGGGGGGGGGGAAGCGATGGGGGTGCTGTAGTGTAACACATGCTTGTGGTGGCGGTTCAACGGGTAACCCCTGAAAGACGCGTTCGCAGAGAAGTGAAGGAGAGGGGGGAGGGGCGGAGACAAACAGAAACGAGAACAACAGCGAAGGAACACACACAAGAAAATAGCTCTTGTCACGGGCATGCTGGTCTTATGCTGAAGAGCGGCGTCGCCAACGACACCGATACCCACACCATCATCAACACACACACACACACACACACACACACACGCGTACACACACAGGAAGGTGGCGAGGGGGGAGGGAGGGAGGGGCCATAGGGAGCAAACATCCAAAGCAACAGCAACGAAGCCGTCGGCGGCACGCAAGCAAGAAAGGAGAGCAACAACCTAACAGCAGCAAACAGAGGGGACATCTGCGACACCCACGCCCACAGTGTAATGCTGCCATGCGCAACGTGCGTGTACCTTCTGCCAACCAACCAGCCTGTCTTCCACATCGGCGCGTGAGCAAGCCAACCAAAGAAGTGACACGCCCATTCCCTCCAACAAAGCCATCAACACATAATGGCGGCATCAAGGAAGATGCGTAGGGGGCGAAGAATAGAGAAAAACGGAGTGGACGGGAAGGGAGGAGTGTCGGCGATATCGAGGCGTTTGAAGAGCTCCAGGGGGCGTCGACTCAGGACCTCACGGCAGCGCTTGCTGCTGCAAAGGCACGCACACAAAAGTACAGACACGCAGACACATACGTACGCGTGATAGAGGCAGAGTGAGGGGGGGGGCGAGAGAGAGTGAGGGTCATCAACACGAGCGAAATACATGTGCGAGGATAACAGGAAAAACAGCACGGAATGCGGGACATGGAAAAGAGTGGGGGAGGGGGTCGCAAAAAAAAAAAAAAAGGGCGGCACGTGAAGCAAAAAAGGGGGAGGGATAAGCAATTTCAGAAGCCGGCTGAGAGTTTTTGTGCGTGTGCACACATAGCGCGTTCACGTTCGCGAAGAGCGAGAGGGAGGGAAAGCCGTGAACACAAGCGAAAGAAAAAGGCGGCACAAAGACAGCCGATTCAGGAAGAGCTCTTGAACCCCCTTCTCTTATTCCTCCTCTCTCTCTTCATTGCTGCACATGCGTTGTTGCGCTTGCACACCGAGGGGCCACTGCCAACACGCCGCACTGATTGTTTCGCCACACAGAACCTCTCTGCGTACACGCGGACGTTGGCGACATCCCCCTATTCAAATACTCTTCCGCAGACGTATACACGTGCGCCAACACACGTTTTACGTTCGCGAATACGTGCAGCAGGGGCTTGTGCCTGCCTCAGCCGAGAAGCAAACACACATGAAAAGGAAAGCAAACAAAGCAGATCCCTTCATCAGCGCTACGTGCGTGCGCTTCTTTGCCCTCGTCCTTTCCGTTATGTTCTTTTTCTGTTGCTTATCCCGGGCAACATCGTCCGCTATCACCCGCCTCATGATCTAGGCGGTCAGAGCGAGGTCCCCAGAAGAAGGAGAAAGCCGACGAGAGGAGGAAAGGATATCAGCACACCCAACGTGAGCACGCTCACACACACACACACACGCACACACATGAAGGTGCTGGTGATCTTTTTGTTTTCTGTTTCGCTCTCTCCTACTTAAGTGGCTATGGGGCCTCTTCTTGGCACAGGGAGTGAGGGAGGGGCGAAAAGGCACAGACATGCGGCACCGTGCTCAGAGAGAGAGAGCCTCAGCGCGCGCCATGGGCACACTCTCTGCTTGTGAGCTCTGTTCCCTTGATGATTGAACGGCGTCTAGTACGTCACCTTAGGGTATCCGTGGCGCTCCTGGTACGGCACGTACGGACGAGTCGGGAAGAAGCGCCTGCCCTCGATGGCCATCTTTTTCAGTGTCTCAGTGGGGGCAAAGTAGTCTCGCTTCGTCTTCCGCTGCAGTTGCTCCAGCGCCGCAACAACGTTGGCGATGCCGCGGTGGTCGGCGTACTGCAGCAACCCGCCACGGAACGGCGGAAAGCCGGTGCCCCACACCATCCCCGTGTCAACATCCTCGGGCGACATCGCGATCCCCTCGTCGAGGATGCGGGTTGCTTCGTTCACCATGAGCAAGACGCAGCGGTCCACTATCTCCGTCTCGGAGATGGAGGCGCTCAGCTCCTCGCCGAGATACTTTTGCAGGACTGCGCTGTTCAGCCCCGTTTCCTTCCCTTCCGCCGCGTAGGCGTAGAAGCCCTTCTTGTTCTTGCGGCCGAGGTAGCCGTCCGCGACCATCTGGGAGATGGTCGCGCTGACGCTGAAGCGGTCGCTCTTCAGGCCGTTGGCCAGTACCGGCCCCACGTGACAGGCGACGTCGAGGCCAACCTCATCCAAGAGGCGGAAGGGCCCCATCGGCATGCCAAAGGCCAGAATAGCCTCATCCACACACGCTGGGTGGCACCGCTCATCCACCGCCAGCCGCCCGGCCTCTGCCATGTATACGCCGAGGATGCGGTTCACCAGAAATCCCGGGCCATCTTTCACGATGATTGGAATCTTGCCCGTCTTGAGGGCGAGGTTGAAGATGGCGGCCGCGGCCTCGGCCGAAGTACTCTTGCCCTTGATGACCTCCACCAGCGGCATCTTCGATACAGGGTTGAAGAAGTGCATGCCAACGATGTTGTGCGGACACTTGGCCACCGTCTGCATCTCGGTCAAGCTCAGCGAGGACGTGTTCGTGGCGAAGAGGCTCTTGGAGTGGAGGATGCCATCCTTTTCCAGCTGCTGAATCACCTTCTTCTTGATGTCCATCACCTCCACGGCGGCCTCGACAATAACGTCCGCGCCACGAAAGACCTCGTTGGTGGTGCCGCCCGTCACAAGGGCCATCTTCCCGTCCAGCTCTGCCGTTACCATGCGCTTGCGACGCACGGCCCGCTCAAACTCGGCACGGACGTTGGTGATGCCCTGCTTCACGGACTCCTCTGTCAAGTCCTTCACTGCCACCGGGATGTTGTTCTTGGCGAAGTAGTGCACAATGCCGGAGCCCATGACGCCGGCGCCAATCACACCAACGCGGTTCACGGGCATCACCGTGTCCTTGGGCACGCCCGTCTTGTCCGCGCTCTTCTTCATGCCCTCTTGCAGAAAGTACAGGGACATCTGGTTCTTCGCCTCTGGGCTGCACAGCAGCTCAGCGAAGCCGCGGCACTCCTTGTCAAAGCCCTGCTGGTCGCTGTGTGTGGCGGAGTACATGATGCACTCCAGCGCCTTGTACTGCGCAATGTACTTGCCCTTTGTCTTCTTGTTCAGCATCTTGATGGTCTCGTCGGCGACCTTGCGGCGGCCGAAGGTTGTGCTCTCGAGCACCCGATCCATCAGCGAAATGTTCTTCCGCTTCGACAAGCGAGCGGGCTTGTCGGACAGGTACTGCCCAGCCCACTTGCGTACACCCTCGTAGAAGCGGTGCTCGCCATTCCACCGGTCGTCGGCGGGGATGATAACGTCACACGCGCCGGCCGACTTGGCTTCCTGAGGCTTGATCTGCTTCGAGGTCATGATCCACTGCACCGTCTTGGTAAGCCCGCACAGCCGCTGCGTCCGCACCGTGCCACCGCCGCCCGGCAGAAGACCAAGCAGACACTCTGGAAAGCCCACCTTCGCAGTAGAGGCCATTAGCCGCTGATGGCACGCAAGCGACATCTCAAAGCCGCCGCCGAGGGCGAGGCCGTTGATAGCAGCGACTATGGGGAACTTCTCCTGCTCAATGCGATTGAAGAGCTTGTGCCCCACGGTCGGCACCTGCACCGCCACCGCTGGGTCCGTCACGGTGTACATCTGGTCAATGTCAGCGCCGACGCAGAACGTCGACTTGGCGCTCGCCAGGATGGCGAATTGGGTTTCACCCTTCGCAACGAGAGACTCCACAATATCCAGTGCTGTATTCATGTTCTTCACAAATTCCTCGCCCAACGCGTTGGCGCTCGACTCGGCGCGGTTCATGACGATCCACGCAATGCAGCCCGAGTCGACGTAGACGGTAATGTGTCGTCCTGCCTGGTGCGTCTGCCACAAACGATTGCGCAGCACATCCTTGGGAAAGTCGTAGGCGGCTACCGTCGACTTTGCGGCCGCTGCGGCACCGGCGGCGGCGGTAGCGGCAGCAGAGCTGGCGGCAGTCGCAGGGCTTGCCTGCGTGCCCGCTGGAGCACGGCGGGTGAGGATGACGCTCGGGAGGGAGCGGGACACAAGAAAGCGACGCATTGGAGGTCTCTGTGTGTGTTGTACGTGTATGATGGGTATGTGCTGAACTATCCGCGTGTGTATATATATATATAGTTGTGTGTGTGTGCGTGTCGTTTTGTCGTGCTCCCTTGTTCCAACCTCGACGAAAGCGGCGTTCTCGAAAGCTGATGTGCGGATCAGAGCCTGCGTGCGTGTATGTGTGGAGGCGAGCAGAGGGGCTAAACAGCGGCGGGGTGTGAAGGGTACTTCAGAGGAAATCCACCACCACCCGCAAGAAAAATAAACACGCAAAGAGGAGAAAAAAAAGGGAGGAGGAGGGGGGAGGGGGCGCAGAGGGAATGGACGCGTCCGAGGGGGAGGGGACACGAGGGCTCACAAATGACCTGTTACACGCACCTCCTTTTCATGTTCCATGTCTGTTGGGAACACTGAAGCCCGCAGGGTGCGGATGAACAAAGGGAAGGAGGGAGGGGAGGGGGTACAGGGCGAAACAAAAACAGAGGGGCACGAGGAGGTGCACTGCGCAAAGGCAGACACCACACTCTACACGTGCTCACCCATGACGGACCAACACAGCGACCAAGAACAGGACAGTGTGCATCCGCGTGTGCGTACAAAAGAGGGGAATCTGACGTTGGTTCGCGTTTTCTTTTTCGTTTTTGAGTTTTGGAGAATGAGGGCTGGAGGCGCGTGCGTGTGCGTGTGCGTGTCGAACAGCCATGCATGCCTTCCTCTTTCTCGACCTTCTTAACGCGCACACAAACAAATGCAAGCGCAGAGACGCCCGGGCTAGCGGGTTTAGCCACCGTACACGCAGTGGCAGTATCCACAGTAAAGCGAAAAGGGATAGAGAGAGGACAGGCGAGCGCAGAACGCGCACGGTGGTGGGTCGAGAAGGTGGTGGTGGTGGTGTCTGCGCCAGTGCCAGCATGTGCTTCAGTTAGCCGCACAAGATACGCAAGCGAAAGACAAAACGAAACGGAGATCTCTGTGACGAATATGTGCATGTGTGTGTGTCGAAACACACAAGAAGAGGGGGATGCTCTGCGTGTCAGAGGCACAGCGAGCGTGCTGATATGCGTTGTGAAAGCGAGACAAGGGGCGAGAGCATCCATCTCCCGCCACGAGTCCCCTAAGCACAAAAAAAAAGCTCAGCAGTCCAAACACCCACGCACACAGATGCACATTACATCACCTCTGCTTAACCTTAGGCGTACACCGATCCTGTATTCGCATTCAGCTTCTCCTGCATTGCGGTCTGCCACTCGCCAAAGGCGCCCTCGCGCACCACAGCGCCGAGTCGTGGGTGCTGGTCTACCACTCGCGTCACCCCGTACATCTCCACATCTGCCAGGTCGGGGCTGCTGCCGCCGTGAAACACCTTGCCATTCGGGCGGCGCTGCAGAAACGTTTGCAGCTCAGCCCGCAGCCACTCCTCCACTGCGCCGAAGCGCACCGTCGCCGCGAGTGCCCTGCGCGATGCCTCCGACAGCATCCACAGCCCATTCGAGTCCGTGCTCGCCGGGGCGCCTGTCGGTGCGGCAGTGGCCGGGCCGTCAGCGCACTCCATCTTTGCAATAAGCCTCGGCTGGACCTTGTACCGCGAGAGCACCGATAGTGCGGCACTACCAGCGACATGGTAGAGGAAGTTCTGATAGTTGCTCGGCGTCACATACGTGTACGTCGCGTAGGCATCGCGGAAGGAGTTGTTCGTGATGGCAAAGGAGGCACCGTGGAAGTGGTTCGTAATCCAGTCTCGGGTTGCGCTGACGTGCGGATTGACAATGTCTGCTGCGTACTTCAGCGGCCCGGAAAGCTGAGACACGATCTCCGCGGAGTCCACCAAATACACGCCATTGCTATCTGTGGCTGCTGCCTCGGCGCCGCCGCTGTTGTGCTCTGCCAAGGGGGCCAGGTACAGCTGCGGAGCAAGTTGATACCGACGGTCTGGCAGTCCTTTGCCGCTCAGCGGATCAACGCGCACCTCTACATATGGGACATCGTGGTACCGCAACACAGCCTCCACCTTGGCACAGTACGGGCAACCGAGGAGGCGGTAGAAAATGAGCTTCATATCTGACGAGGAGGCTGTGTAAGCTCGCCCTCCGGGCGGCTTCGCGGCTGCAGTCTCCTGCGAGATCTGTGTTGTAAGCTCGCGAAGGTTCGTGTACCGGGCTTTCTGCGCATGAAAGGTCCACGGCAGGTGCGACGGTGCCAGCGCCTCCTTCAGCCGCTTCGCGTTCTGCAGTCCATTAAACTCCTTCGCCGAGAGCTCCTTCGTCAACTCACTCGTCCCCGCTGCCGCGCCTGGGTTTCTGGCGCGCTGACAATACAGCAAAGCCACCGCCCCTACGCCAAGCGTGACAGCAGAGGTGGTGACCGCCTTTGCCAGGAATCGCATACGTTAGGGAAACGAAATAAAGGGTGCGCACAAAAAAAAAGGAAAACCCGATGAGAAGACAATGCAGAAACACTATCAACACGCGCGCGCAAGGTTGTGCAAGCGATAACGAAGCAAGGAAGGTGTGGGAGGGGGGGGTGCAGAGAGAGTTTCGGAGCATGTGCCTATCTGAAGCGCCCTCTCTCTCTGTGTGCTGCAGTGAGTGCACGGTTTTGTATGATGGCTGCTCGAGTCGCAGTCCCATAGATGGAGAGAGGGAAAGAGAAGAGAGCTTTCTGCCAATAGTGATAATAATAAGACAAGAAGCGGTGAAAGGCTGAACCCACCGGTGCCGTGCGGAACAGCTTCGGCCCTTGTTCGTCTGTCGCTGGGCCCTCCCTCCCTATGTTTGCTGATGGTCTCTCGTGCTTCACAAGCAGCAGTTGCTGCAGCCTCTGTAGTTGTTCCGACCAGTAGCAATGATAGTTAGAGACGGATGGGTGATATTGTGGCTAGGAAGGTGTTTTGGTGTTGCTCGCGCGTAGGGAAGGACATGGGGAGGAGAGAAGGACACCGAAGAGAGGTAGAGGAATGCATTGAAAGAGGTTGAAAAGAAGAGGGGGTGGGGTGGCGGCGACGGAGAGGGAGTAGATGGGGCGAAAATCATGAGTGTGTGGAGGCTGAGGGGGGGGCATGTAGAGAGAAAGCGACATGGGCAGAGCGGTGCGAACGCATGCGTGTGCTTGCACCTCAGCATCGATAGAAGGAAAACAAAAACAAAGAATCAGGCCTGTGGCGCGACACACATGTACACCCGATGTGCGCGCCATCCTCAAAGAAAAAGAAGGGGAAAAAGAAGGCGCTACAATCTGAACGCCAACACGGCGAGCAAGCACGTTTTCAAGCCTACATGCCCACGATGCAACGACACGCGCCGAGTCTCTCTCTCTCTTGTTACGCGCCCGCCGCAGCGTGCGGTTCTCTCTGTGTATCCTTCTGTTTCCAGACCTCCTTTGCGGGCAAGGTCCGGTTGAGTATTTCCTTTATTTTTTTTTCGTGCTCTGGAGGGGGAGGGGGCGGAGTGGCCAGGTGGAGCATCAGCGCACAAACAACCAAAGGAAGCAAAATAGGGAAAGGACGGGGGGAGGGAGGGAGGAGGAGGAAGGGGGCACCGACAGGGGCCAGACATAGAAGAGGAAGGGAAAGGGAGACAAGGGGAAGGGGGAACCTTCCCATTCAGCAGCCAAAGTATGCAGCCGACATCAAAAACGGAAGCAAACACACACACACACACGCACTGTCCAGTCACTCCTTTGCAACAAGACACGTCTCCATCAGGGAAGAGGTCGTACCCCGGAGAGAGCCGGTGGGGTAGGCGAAGTGGAAGGCACAGAAAACAGAAAGAGACTCTCGGGAAGAGGGAGGGAGGGGGATCGTGGCAGCGTGTGCGTGTGCGTGTGCGTGTGTGAGCCACTTCCCTTCGTCCCTTCGTCCCTTCGTCCCTTCTCCACCCCCTCTACCTCTCTTGTTCGTCTTTGCCTTTCCCCACGCCTTCTGTTTTTTTTTTTTTTTCACACGCACACGCACACACGTGCCAGTGCTCAGCTTATTTAAATGCGTTACATGTAGCTGCATCGAGGCGCGTGAGCGCGGACGTGTGCGTATGTGTGCGTGACTGTGCTATGGAAGTGGTGTACAGCCAAAGAAGCCACATAATGGCACAGGGAAGAAAGCACTGACAAGAGCGACGAGGAGAGAGCGAAAGCGGCTACCATGACACGCGTATCGGCTTCCTCGTCGATAAAGCGGCCATCAAGCACCCCCACACACATGCAGACAACGCGGCGTTATTCGACTTGACGTTTTCTCCCTTCATCTCTTTCGTCGCTGGAGTGGTGTTTTCGTTTTGCTATTCCCCACATCAGAACAGACGAGCCATCTGTGTGGCGAGGCCGGCGACGTCCGGCAGCGGGTTCGTTGGATTCGACTGATGCACCTCCACCGCGCTGTGGGTGCCGAAGGGGGATATATTCGGGCTGTTCTTGGCGTAGCTGACCTGAATGGCGCGGTTTGTAAGCATGCGGTAGCGGTTGTGCAGAGTGAAGATGGCCGTATCGGCTTCCTGCACGGTGGAGAGGGTGATGAAGGCGGCACCACGACTGCGGTTGCTGTTGTCCCGCAAGATGTGAATGTGCTCTACGTTGCCATATGCGCTGAATAAGTTGCGCAGCCGCTCCTCAGTGCACTCAAACGGCAGCTGGCCTACAAAGAGCTTCGCGGCCGTTGAGCTCAGTTTTGGCTGCTGCAGCTGGTGCTGCTGTATGCTGTGCGGCATCCCGTTCATGCTCCCATACTCGTGATGGTGCTGCCCAGGCACCATCATGCTGTTGGCGGATCCGTTATTCGCACACCCTCTCGCGCGCATGCCACGCTGCATGCCGGCCCCTTGAACGCTGCTCACGCCGCTGTCCTGGCTATACTGGTTGCTGTGGCTGCGAGGATGCTGCATCTGCGGTTGCTGCAGGCCCGGCCCATTCGGTGCCCAAGGCTTCGCGTGGGCGCTCAGATTGGTGGCCGCTGTGTCCATTGTTTTGTATCGATGCCCCTCTCCCTCCTGTGTGTGGCCACTGAAGCAAACGTCTACGAGACGAGAGGGACAGCGAAATAATGAAGGAGGTGAGGCGGGGAAGGCTGGACGCTGTGGTGCAAAGAACCGCCGTGCGGCAAGCGAATGCACCCCCTACCCCCAACACACACACACACACACACACACAGAGGCCGAGGAGAGACGCAAGAGATAAAACACAGCGGATGCGGGAGTCGAGTCGGTGGGTGTTCGTGTACGGATGTTGCTGTGCTTACGCGTGTATTGTGTGCCCACTTTCTGAAGGTAATACTGTGCATGCGTGTTAGTGGGTGCGTGTGTGCCCACATGCCGTCGATCATGAGCAGCCAGAAAGGTCGAATGGGAGAACGAAAGACAGAGGGGGACCGTAAAGGAGAGAGCAAGGTCCCATATGTGCATAGGTGGGCATGCGCCTGCGCGTTGCGTGACACCACGAGAGAGAGAGAGGCGTGCGCACACACACGCAGAGGAGAAGGCGAGCAGGTGATTGTTGCCACGCCAGCTCAAACTCGATTACAGAAAGCAGAGAGATGGAGAGAGCTGACGTGGGAGGGGGTCGGAAACACGCAATGCCGAACTGCAGACCCCTTTCCTCACCGAAGCACTTCGGTGCAAGCGGATAGCATGACTGGGCCTCGGCTTCCTTGTTTCTCTGGCGTGCCGCCACCACCACCGCCTCTCTCTCTAGCTCTTATACTAAGGAGCAGCCACGCTTGCTTTCGGTTCGCCTTTACTGGAAGACGACGCGTTCCCATACACGTTTTTTTTTTTTTGCTTCCACACACACACACACATACACACACTCACAGGGGCTGGTCTACATGAATCTCTTTCAAAAAGTTCGTTACGAGCTCTACAGTCTTGTGGGGCTTGTCGAAGTACACCGTGTGCGTCGCATGCGGAATGGAGTGCTGCCGCAGGTCGATGGCGTAGCGCTCCCATAGCTGCTGACACTGCGGGTCGCCTCCCACTGGGCTGGCAGCACCGAGCACCGACAACACTGGAACCGTGCCGACCGAGGGATACTCCAGCGCTAACCGGTGCCGCCTCTGCTTCTGTTCCTGTGAATCATGCGTGCCAACGGAGCCTTTTCCGCCTCCGGCTGGCTTGTAGTACAAATCGGGTAAGAAAAGCTCACCAGAGCGGATGGAGTGCTCAAGCACGGGCACGTTGCATTTCCAACTCGCAATGCGTCGCGTGGGATCGTTGGGGTCGCGTTGCAGCGCCAAGTTCGTCGTACATAGTCCCCGCACACGGATATCGTGCATGCCACAGCGGTAGAACTCCTCTTGCCCACTCCGAAGGTCAGAGATTGCGCTCAGATTCACAGCCTTCATATGCTCGATGATGCCGATGAGCTCACCGGTCAGATTTGCTGTCATGTTTGAGCGCACGATAGGCGGTAAGTCAAGACTCACAAGCCCTTTCACGTCAAGAGAAGATCGCGCAGAGGAGGAGACATTGCTCGACGTCGATGTCGCTGTAGTTGACGATAATTCTGACCCTTGAACTTTTTCGTTGCTCGCTAGGGAAGGGAAGTAGCGGTCCATGAGGTATTGCGTCCATGTAAGGCTGCCCATGCTATGGCCAATCGCTACGACGCGCGGGCAAGCCACGTCGCCGTAGCTGTGATCACTGCCGTCCTGCATCCATGCCTCTGAGACACGAGACACTGTGCGTGGAAAGTCGTGGTCCAGGTAGTAGCTGAGATCCTCCACGAGGTTCTCCGAGCTGTGTGTCGAGGTGTGCGGCGACAGGCCGTGGTTGCGCGCGTCGAGCGTGGTGATGTGGAACGGCAGCGCCACTGAAGTCTGGTCGTTCGATTCCAGCACAGCGCGATTGTGCGCGTCGAGGGCGTTGCGCAGGATGACAACAAAAGAGTTCATCGCGCCGCTGTGGGCCAAGAAGCCATGCATCACCACAAAGAAGACCGGCGCCGCTTTCCTCACGAAGCCCGGCAGGAGGACCTTAGAGGGGGTCTGAACAGCATGCAGCGGGACGGCTGCCATTACTTGAAGCAGCGAGTGCAGGCTAGAAGCAGCGGATACCGTTCGCGACGGCGGAGAGGGCGGGGGGGCAGATAAGAGATGAGGGCGACACAGCAGGTCGTGAGACCGAGGACCCTGTGACTTTCCGTGTGTGAGCTTGTAGCACGGATGAGGCGCAGCGCGTTGGCAGCAGGCACGCAGAAGCACATACCACGGCGCCACTGGTCTCAGTGAGTCTGTGAAAGTACGAGAGCAGACATGTACGCCCCAAATAGGGACGAGGAGGAGACAGAAGAAGAGAAAATTACCAAGGAAGGGAGGAAGCGGAAAGTGAGAGCAGCCGGTAGGCAGAGGAGATACAAGCAAACACCTGCGCTGAGCTGACAACGCACCCACACTCTCACACACCCACTCAAAAGCCCACATGGCTTTCCCATGAGCACACCTACACCGAGTGATGAGTAGTGAAGGTGCTTCGCGCCCCTGCCGTTCACGCATCCTCGTCCGGCACTACTGCCTTACCACCTCTCCTCTGCAATGGGGTTGGCGGCAGCGACGTACCTCTCGCTGTAAAGAGCGGGAGAGACGTTAGAGCGTTCCAGTGTGAATGAGTGTAGAAGGGATGGGGGGGGGGAGCGTTTCGCTGGCACGCCGCAGATGTATCTGCGGCGCCCTCTCCCGTTCCGTCCTCTCCTCCTCCAAATGGTATTGAGGTTTCTCGAACGCTCCCGCGTCAGCCGTCCGTTTCGCTTGTGCATGTATGCTCCGCTTGTGCGCGAGAAAGTTGCGTGAACTCACACCCTGAGAAAGGAGGTAGCGAACTTCAGTCATCAGCTCTGTTGGGACAGAGCGGGCGAGCGATCACGCACGAACGCACACACACATGCGCGAGCATGCGCGTGTGCAACGGTGCATGCAAGAGAGAGAGAGAGAGCAGAAAAGGAAAATGGGAACACAACACGGAGGAACAACAACACAACAACACATGTAAAAGATAGGCGAGGGCCGGCAGGGCTGCAGAGGAAGAGGGTGGGATGGAAGAGAGAAAAAGAAGGATAGCGCTTCAGAAACAAAAAGCAAGAAAAAAAGAAACACGATTTCAACAACAAAAAGAATCGGTCGGGGAGGGGGTGTGCGACACAAGGAAAACAAAACAAGGAGGACAGGGGTGAGTCCATAGACCGAGTTCTGAGAGACACGCCCCCCTCTTTCCTTCTTTCCTTTCTCTCTCCCCACTCCCCGACGAGAACACGGTGCGATGGGCGCACGTCTCGCACGAGATGGGGGACAGGAGCGATGAAGCACCCTCCCTCCTCTCCAAAAGACGACGACTCGAGCACGTGCATGATGTGGTTCTGCACGAGATACAACATGAAGACAACGGGGAGGTGTGCGAAATGAAGGCAGGAAAGAGAGAGAAAGACATGGTGAGGGAAAGAGAAGGAGCGATGCTACGCTCACGCAACCCCACGCCCCCCTTCCCCTCTCGTCGGTTCCTCACCCGCGTATGCAAGAGTAGTTGTAGATTTGGCAGTACATGGCACTCTCGAGAGGGCCGGGGAGGGGAAGGGGAAACCTACAAAAAAAAACGACTTTAGAGCGCATGTACACGCACACGTGCACAGGCCCTTCACCACACATGATCATCGAAAGACACAAGGCAAACCATTCAACACACGCTCACGATAGAGGAGATGCACCAGAAATCATGCACGGGAGGGAGCGGGGGTGAGAGAGAGAGGAGACATGCTCGTCTCCGTGTACATGGATAGAGACCCGCATCCAGCGTAAAATGTGTAAACAGAAGACGGAAAAGTGCCGTAGGGAACGACGCGGAACAAAAATGCCAAACACAAGAAAAAGAAAGACGATCACGTAAAGATACACATCATGCAGACACACACACACACATACGCATACACATATGCATATATACATATTGCACATCACTTAGCCTGGAAGGCCATGCACACAGCCAAGGCACACATCGCGGCAATATGCGGGAGAGAAAGACTCGTGCTGATGCGGCTGCACCGACTGCGGTGCAAGGCCATCACACACACGCACCGGGAGAGGTGCGCAAAGGCAGCGAGCGTACCTCCAGCTGCATTTCCTTTGCTTTTTTTCTTTTGCCTTCTCATCCTGCCTCACCGTTCACTCGGCGCACTGAGGGAAAAGGACGACTTCGTTCCCGTGGGGCTTGCCGCCGGCTTGTCGGACGCCGACGCGAGCACCAGAGGCGACACGAGGCCCATGTCCATGCCGGCGCTGGAAGATGTCGGTGCTGGCGTCGCCAAAGACATCACACTCGATGCCAGGCCGTTCCCGAGCATCTCAAACGAGTACTCGTCCTCATGCAACGATGGCCCGCCGAAGCCAAGTAATGAGATGATGGGGACAGCCGTCCTGCTCATGGCCCGCTCCGCGTCATCCAGGAGAGTCTCGGCGTCGCGATAGCCCTGATAGCATGGGATGGAGATACGGATAGGTGAGCCTGTGCCACCACCCCCCTTTCCACCATTCATGTGACACCGACCACTGCTGCCTGTAAGCGTGCCGCGTTTGTGGAAGAGCATCGCCCCGTTGGCACGACAACTCTGGCCGTACCCCTCACCACCACCGGCGCCCATACCAGCTGCCCGCTCAACAACGCGACTCGATGACCCTCGTAATGAGCCTCGGATGGGATCAGCGCGTGCGTTGCTCTTGTAGTCAGCGATTTGGTAGGCGCCTTGATCGTTGTTGTTATGGACGCTGTGGAGAGAGGGCCGCATGGCAGCCGAGGCACACATCTGCAGCTGAGGTGGGGTCTGCTGCTGCTGAGGTAAGAGCCCGCGCAGCGAACTGCAACTGAGGGACTGCGCGGCGGAGCGCATGCCCGACTCACCGCTATTGCAATGCACCGGAGCTGGGCGGGTATCAGCCCCAGTAGTTCTGAATGGTGCCGCGGCTCGCGCGACTGCCGGCGCCCACCACATCTGCCGCAGATCGGTCGCGGCCACTGATTCATCTGTTACTCGGCTCGCGGGCACGGGGCTCATTGCCTTTGGTGTCCCTGGTTCGTAGCTCAATGACGTGACCGCATTTTCTTCTTGAGCAAGCGGCAACACCGGCTGAAACACGCTCCTTGTACCGTCTCGGGGTCGTGCGCTGACGTTGTCCTTCAAGCTCACCATTTCTGGCAGCGGTGGCGTCCCCACTGCCGCCACCAAATCGTTGGCGCTGCCTATGGCCCAAGGAGCGGCGGCGCAAGGGGAGGAGGTGGTGCGACGTAGCTCCGCGACCGCCGCAACCTCCGACCCAGGAATCCGATAGGAGAGGTTCCGCGTCAGCAAGGGACGGGGCAACATCGCCGGTGCCGGTGGTGGTGACCGACGCACAGACGACGTCTCAGACATAAGCGTGATCGATGCCGTGGCAACACTGTCGTTAGCTACACAAATCGGCTCCGCGGCCATCCGCAGTGCCGATATGCGCTCACGGGCTCCATCGGGTGACTCGCTGGAGTTTCCTGCTGACCATGCCGTTTTCCTCGCCGGCGAGGGGGCGGCTGTGCCCGTAGTGTTAAAGGGAAACGTTGTCGACACGCCCCCAGCAGAAATCCGCCGCATCCACCCGGACACAAAGCCGACCGTGGAGAGGGGCACGGGCACAGAGGATGGCATGAGCGTCGGTGGCGACACAGTCGGTGTGGCCATTGCCGCCGGCTCGGCTATTACCTCGCCCAGCAAGCTCTGTACAGCATCCGCGTCGCCGAGCAAGGCACCCGTCTCCGCCTGAGCAGCAAGACCACCGACATCTTGCACAGACTGCAGAAAAGTAAACCGCTCCGCACGCAGTGCTTCCATCGGCGCCGAGACGGCGACGCCGCTGTCGGCGGTGCTGAAGACACCACTACTGGGTACGTGGTAATGGGCTGTGCTGCTGTCAGTAGGTCGCAGCATCACTGTTCGATCACCGCTGAGTTGCCTTGCAGCTGTGTCACTGCTAACCACGGGCAACCACGCCGCCACACCCGCCTCTACACAACCCACCACGTTTGGGGTGCTGCCTGCAGAGAAGATGACCCCCTCCACGCCGAATGGTACCTGGGAAAGCGCCAAAGACGCCACGCTCGCCGCACTGGAGCGCTGCGTGAGGCTGTACCCGCGCATCGGTGTGGCGAGCGAGCGCTCAGCGTGAAGGGCAGAGCAGAACAAGGCGGGCAGGGTTGTGGCGCTGGAGCCACTGGCGTCCCTCAGAGAGTCTTCAGCCGTTGCGCAGAAGTAGCCAGGGCTTGGCAGCCCCCTGTGCCGCTTGCTGGGGCTGGACAGGACGACAGCGAGGGAGCCATGTGTGAGTGAATGACTGCCAGTCTCCGCGTCTTCGTCAGCCCCGCTTGCTGCCGACACGGATACCAGAGAGCGCACTTGCGCCGGCCTTTCTCCCCGCGCTCCCGCAGGTCTTGTAGAGCTCATCCTACTCAGCCTCCCTCGCTGCATCTGCAGCTCAGATAAGTGCGTCTGGGACGCGGCAAGCCCTGCCGCCGGGCTATTGCCGCGTGAGCGCGGCGTTTGCGTGCCGCAGCCCAGGTATAGCGACATCTCCTCTCTGTGCATATGCGGCGCCATCAGCGAGGAGCCACAGGGGCATGTGGTGCAGTTCGTGGAGCCGTGTTGCGTGCCGCGGTCGGCGCTCATCGCACCCGAGGCGACTGAGCGCGAGGGCGCGGACGGGGGATGCTGCGGCGCGAACAGCCTGCCAGTTAGACGCCAGTTCCCTGGGTCACTCGCACACGGCTTGAGCGGTGTTGGCGTCGAGTTGTCCTGCGCTGCTTTCCACGGACCTGTCAATACACCACCCAGCGCCATGCCGTGGGCAAGCGTCTGCAGGATTTGGTCCTCGGACATGGTTGAGCTTTGCCGCATGGAGACGGCGCTGCTGTGCAGGCTGCTGTGCTCCGCAGTCGTACTGCGCGGGTCGCACGCGGTGGCGGCGTTGTCGACACAGAAGGAGGTGGCGGAGGTTACGGTGAAGTTGCGGAGACTCTGTTGCGGTGGAGCAGAGAGCGAGTTTGAGGATTCGTTCTCAGTGGCGTTTGCTTCCTCGTGCTTAGATTGACAAAAAGGCGCCTGCCGCTCCTGCTGTGGCGATGAGGTAACAGAGCTGTCATCGAGATTTTTGCGCCGCGCTGCCGCGATGGAGCTCGGCAGGTGCTGCGCGGCTGGCGTGACGGCAGGTGCAAGCGGAGGTTGGTCTGCGTCGCCCTCGTCCCCCTGGTCGTGGAGTCGCGGCGGGGGCTGCTGCGACTTGTCGCCAGCCGACTTGGTGAGCGTGCTGAGCGTTGTCCGAAGTGGGAACGCAGTGTCGGATCTTGGGAAGGCGATCAGCGACGCGGTGTTGCCAACCATGAACATCGGCAGCATGAGAGAGGTGGTCATTTCCAGCGGGCTTCGAACAGATACCCCTAGAATGGTGCTTGACACAACAGCACCGCCTGGGCAAATGGGCATCGACAGATGCAGTGGTGGGGCCGTCTCTTGTCGAGGTACACACATCCTGGAGATGGACGCGCTGCGTTGGAGCTCGTGACGCGAGCCAACCGACCGCAGTGAGTAACGAGAGCTGGAGGGATTGGGGGCAATGCCAGACTCCATTGTGGTCAGTGTGGTTGCCATCGTCGCCTGTGTTGACGTGGGAGTGCGGGTATTGCCGTCCAGTGACTCGATTCGCTTCTGCGAGAGCGATGCCACCGGAGACGCGGGGCCGTCGCCAATCGGCTTCCCAGCGCTCCGTGGAATAGACTTTTCGAGGGAGACCGGCGAGGCATCGCCGTGGTCGCTGCTGCTGCAGCAGCTGTGTCTCTCTGACTGCACCGCTGACATGTCACACGACCGCTTGCGTCTCCAGACGCTCCCCTTCGATGATTGTTGCAAGCCAGCGATGCTCTGTCGGTTGGGCGACATGACGGCTGACACAGAGATAGGCGACCACCCGTTCGCGCCTGTATTGGGTTTTTGAACAGGTTCGGCTGTTCGCGCATTGATGGTCACCGGCGACGCCTCGCCACCGCACACAGACGATACGGCGGTTAAGTGGCCTGTTGCCGTGCCCAAGACGGGCGGAGGTATCTCGTGCAAGTCCAGCTCCGACGCCTCACTCGTGTTGCACCATTGCGTCTCAGCTGTGGAATGTGGTGCTGAGGACGCCGACGATGCAGCAGACCAGGTCTGCGGCCCGCTGCTTCCACCCAGACCCGGCGACTCCGTGCCGGTGTCGCGGTGGCGATGACGGCGCGAGCGCAGAGGGTCGTCCATATCATCACGTGGGTTGCATGCGCCCTCTGGCGACAGAGGAGGCGCCGCCAGTGGCTCAAGCGCATCTGTAGCCGTTGCTGTCGCCGCATTGTTCGGCACGAAGTGCACACGTTGCGAGGATGCTGATGCCACTGTGCTTTGAAGGGTGTCCTTGTCGTCTGCGCCGGCTGTAGTGGATGAGTGGAGAGCTTCCGCTGCGTCGTCCCCACGTCTTTTCAGCACCCCTCTAGGGGTGTCGTTGCCATCATGGCAGCTCAGGTGCCTCGCAGCTCCCGATTTGGCCCGCGTGAGGGGCTGCACTGACGCGTTCACAAAAGCCATGCCGACTTTACTTCTGTCATCTTCTTGCCTGCTCAGCACAACACCGTCTTCTCTGCCGTTGCTGTGCCCAACGCTGGGCCGTGGCGCTGTATTTGAGACGGCTAAGGCTGCCGTGGTAGCGGCCGTGAAAGCATACTTTGCGCATCCTCCATTCTGCGAGACGTCGTCTGTTTCGGGCATAATGCCGCTCAGCAGCAGTGCCGAAAGGAATGGTGTGCGCGGCACTTCGCTGGCCTCACACACACACGGCATCCCGGTACTACCAGCGACTGTTGGGCTCGCCGAGACCACAGGTGGGTCGTCACCATTCATGACGGACGAGGGGCGGAGACGCTGCCAAGAGAAAAGAAGGTCGGCTCAGAACCCTCTCCCCCAAAAAAAACCAGATGCACACACACACACACACACACGAGAGACCAAGAGAAGAAGAAAACGAAGGAACAGAAGCCCGAGCTAGCACGGCGGCAGAATTGATGTATTAGCGCCAGGTGATGCCCACCCGTACTGCCGAGGCGTGTTGGCGAGACAGCACGGGGCAAAACCAGGACAGAAGACAACGAAAAGAAAGCAAAAATCACGGAAAGAGCCGTCTGAGTAACGGTGGAGAGGTGATAAAGACTGACAATCGCCAAGAGGAATAGTGAGGGGTGGCTTATAGGAGGATGAGGGTTGCCGTGTAGATACGCGTCGGCGTGTGTATGTATGTGTGTGTGTGTATGTCTGCAGGTGTATATGCGATGGAGATGAGCGAGAAGGCAGCGCTCGACCAAAAGAGGATGGAAGAGGGGTGGTGGTGGACAAAGAGAAGGCGGATGTGTATATATTTATGTATTGATGTTTATCCGTGTTGACACTCACACAAAGACTGATACTCAAGCAGAAAAAAGGAACACAACCAAAGTCGAGCGGTTGCTCACAGAAATGCTAACAGAGGGAGAGGGGAGGGGGCCAGGCACAAGCACCACCAATATAAACAAGACAGAAGGCCACACGAGGACGAGGGAGAAAACCCCCAAAAAGAGAGGGGGCAGAAACACACCGGAGGCGGAGAGGGAAAGGAGGGAGGGGAAGGGGAAGGGAGAGGGGGATGATGATGATGGCGGGTGGTGGTGGGTGATGGAAGCAGGGGGTCATACGAGACACACAGCAGAACAGAAAGGGCGCACTTCGACACTGGAGAGCATGGCAAGCGAAAAAAAAAACGGCCTGCCGCTAAGCAAGACGGGCTCTCACTCCCTCCCCACCTGCCCTCCTGCCTGCCTGCCGGCCGGCCGGCCGCTACGAGAAAAAAAAACAAGAGCAGAAGAGGACGAAGAGAAAGCAGGCAGCACGCCCGCAGACACACCAATAAGACGTGCTTTGAACGATCAAGGAGTGCGTCGTCTTCCTCCCTCGTTTTTGTTCTTCGCGTTTGCGCTTGTGCTTGCCGCTGAGTGATGTGCACAGAATCGAAGAAACCGCGGGGCGGCGCGCCCCACAGGGCGGGAGAGGGGGAGAGACGCACGAGCGGTGAGGCTTACAAGGATGCACTCGGTGCTTCTCTTCTCTTTCACCGTTTCCAATGTCCTTTTTCGCTTTTGTATTTCGATTACTTGCCGCTCCTGTGCGTTCCCACCCTTTCCGTGTGACACTGCGTGTATGGGTGAGTGCGTCTGCGCTTTTCTCTTTTCCTTTCGCCTTTCCTGCGTGTGTGTTTGTGTATGTGTGTGCGTGTGATCGCACGGGGCCCAGGCGGCGAAGGGAGGGAGGACGGAAGAAGAGAGGCAGGGAGAGTCGAAGTAGGCGATGGAAACGTTTCTATCCTTACGTGTATGTGTGTACGTATGTATCTTCCTGCCGTTGCTGGTCCTGGCAGAAAGAAAGGAGGAGGGCAATAAAGAACACAAGAGGGAAGGGATGGGACGGGGGGAGGGGCGAGAGTGAAGCACGAATCATGGGTGCAAGGGAAGGAAGCGCATGCAGCATGCATGCATGCTTGTGTGCATGTGCGTGCACGCGGAAGGTGAGCGGCGACAGAGAAAAGGCTGAAGAGGGATGCGTTAAGGGGGGGGGGGAAGTGAATTGATGCATATGTGTACATCACGAGCTCACAGAAAGTGCGGGAGTGGTGGACAAACTAGCGGCGTCGCGCAGGAGTTGGGGAGAGAGAAAGGTGCTGCCACACACACACACACACACACACGCCCACAGACGGACAAGGCGGGAAGCGTGCGTGCAACAGCGACCGGCGAACCAGCGTGTGTGCACACCAGAGGGAAGAAGAGACACAGCTGAGAGGTCCAGTGAAGATGTCGCCTGGAACACCCGCAGCACAAGTGCAGGCCGCTTCTCCTCCCTTTCCTCGCCTCTCGACCAGCCGCCCTCCCTCCTTTCTCTTTTTCCATTACAATCATCTCGCACTGTCGCCATATACGTATTTTTTTTTGTGAACCGCTGGAGACCGCACCAGTCCACATCTCTCTATTGACAAGGGTGCCTATGCTTCCCCTTGACGGTTGCTTGCATTGTTTTTGTATCTCATCGCGGTGAGCAACCAGCATCATGGCTGCCTTGAACATGTACTCCGACCATCGAAGAGATGGACACACACTCACACACAGAGGGAAGCAGACAGAGGAAAAAAGATGACTGTGCACGCCGCGGTCGAATTCGAGGGACGAGCTGGGGGTGGGGTGGGGTGGAGTAGGGGGCCGAAGAAGGTGATTGAGAGCTGGGGAGACAGAGAGGGGGAAGTGCCTAAGACAACACGAGCCATGATAATAAGCATTTCGGCTGATGTATCTGCCAGTCACCCGAAGCAGAACAAGAGCACAAAGAAACAGACCACGCGTACACATGGACACGATAGCGGTAGACAGAGAAATACGATGGGGAGGGGGCAAAGAAGACGAAATCAACAGCGTCCAGTGACCTTATCCAATCAAAGAAAATAAAAATGACGCGAAAACATCCAGCGGATGAAGAGGGCAAAGGGGAGGGGGCGTGAGGGAGGGGAAAAGAGTGCAGTACATGGGCGATTCAGCACAGATGAAAGGGATGCGTGCGTGAAGCTGCCACCAGCCATGGCTGGAAACCCCTCCTCCAGTTTCCCACAAAAACCGAGCGTTTCTTTCACCAGCACGCCACGAGTCAAAAAAAAAGAGGGCAAAACACGAGATGGCAGAGATGCACCCACACGTAAAGGAAGGGCGCAGTGATAAGAATAACAAGAGAGACTGTTTCAGCGAGTAGCAGGATGGGAACGCGCACCGACGTGGCGGGGAAAGCCGACCATAATCAGACTGAAAACGAAGGATGACAAACAGCAGTGCTGCCGTTTTTCCCTTTTTGTTTCCGTGTCCATTCCTGCGCCACACAACATGCGCTAAGCTCCACTCTACCGGGCCTGCCACAGGCACTCATCGCGCGGTGCAACGCAGCCGCAGACACGCATCACAGCAGTGCGCCGACCCAGTCATCTGTGCACGGCCCCTGACCCAAACTCTACCCACCCACCCGCCTCGCAGGGTGGCACTCAGCCTCCCCAGCAGCAGGCAGTGCGAGGGCCGAGCGAGACGCGTTGGAATCACGCTGACGCCTTGCCCATCGCATGGATGGCGCAAGCATGCTCACGGTCGCGGGTCGCACCGGCGCCACGCCGTCCAGGGATTGGCCGCCGGCATCCGTGCCACTGCATCGCACCGACCCCCCCACGTCCTAGGAACCCTGGCCCTGTCACCACCAGGGGGTGGTTCGGCAGTGGCTGGGATAGGGAGGGAGGGGGGAGGAGGCTGCTCGGCTTCCCCACCCACAGTGAGGCCTCTCTCCTCCTCGAGAGGGAGAAAGTAGAATGAGAAAGAAAAACATAAACAACCAAAAAAACCAGAAAAGAGGTTCGTTGGAACGAGAGAGAGGTGAGCGAGATCGCTCAAACAACAGAGAGCCCAACGCGCAGTGGGCAAACGCACATACACACACAGACACACAGACATACACAAATATATAACGGGAAGGATGTCGGCGGTGGTGGCGGTGATGGTGATGAGGTGGTGGTGGTGGTCTGCGAGGTGGCAGGCAAAACAGATACACAGAATGCCGAAAACACAGCAAGCGCGCGCGCCCAAGATAAGAGAGACATGAAGGTAAAGAGAAGGAAGAGAGGGAATGACAAGAGAAGACAAAAAAGGAAAGATGAGGCGAAAAGGAAAAGTCGGATCCCAAAGGTGTGTGTGCTTGTGCTTGTGTGTGTGTGTGTTGGGGTGGTGGTCGTGGTGGAGGGAGAGAATCACTACAACGAGGACAGCGATCACAAGCCGACAAGATCCACCAACAACGAGCCTCACCTTCCACACGCGGACGCACAGAATCGTATCAGATGAAAGTCGCCGCAAATCCACACACAAACACAGATCATACGACACCAGCAGGATTGTATTGGGGAGGGGAAGGGGTGAGGATGTCCTTTCGCATACCAAAGGAAACAAAAATAAAGGAGATATTATGACGCAACATTGACGAGTTTGTGTGCCCTTACATGCGCATTAAAGCGTGTGTTACACATTCGCTGTTGAGGCTGAAACCAGAGGATACATCTTGTTCGCCTCTGTTTCTTCTTTTTTTTTGTTGCTTTTACGATGCACACATGCTCGACTACAGCTCGTTTTCTGCCTATGCGTCTGTCCACACACGTACCTGCGCGGAGCGGTATGAGCGCTGTTGCTGCAGTGTTTGCTGCGGTAATGATCAGACCGAGACAGAGGGGTGCCACAGTCACATCTTCCGCTCTACACACACATACATACGTGTAAGGGGTGTATGTGTGTGCATATGTATGTGATAGCCAAGCAGATGGGGAAGAAGGGGGAGGGGGGCAAAGCCAGAAAGGAAAAAGAAGAACAGGGCCGAATGGAATACATAGACAGGATACAGCAACTCACACCCCAATCAAAAAGGCAGAGACAGAAACGAGAGAGAAAAGGACGCGTGAGCAGATAAAGATGCACACAAACATACCGATTCTCGCAACACTTGTTTATTCCGTGCTCTAACTAGCACGACCCTTCTCAGTAGAGCTCTTGGTCCTCGTCGGGATCCGCGATCATCGATTCCGGGTTCTTTGGCGGCTTCAACAGTGCCTTGGTTGGCACCCGGTTCACCTTCTCCTGGTGGAACGGGCGTTCATCGAGGTCTTCGTGAGCGCCGTCCGGGTCTTCGGCCCCCAACATGCGTGTCTGACGCGTTAGCGCACGATCAATGCTCCCGCCTGAACGAGCTGGCATAGGGTTGTTGAAGCCGCGGCGCTCAGGTGACTGCCGCTCGTTCACGGAGTTGGAGGCGCGAGGACCCCCGATGACGTCATCAGAGCCCACATCGAAGGTGCGCAGCGCACCGCGATCCGAGGTACAGTTCGGACTACGACTCGCCGGGGCGACGACGCTCTTCTTGTCAGTGCGCTTGCTCGGTTTGCTTCCCATTCTTTCCCTTTTTTTTATTTAGGGGCGTTCAGCTGCTTCGGCTACTCAACACTGATCAGCGTTACGCTTATGCGCGCCCCCAAGCGTCCTTGAAGAATGCGATTCCTTGACGCAAGAGGCGATGAGACAAAAAAAAGCGAAAAAAAAAGAAAAACGTGCTGTGCGCGCGTGTGAATACGTGCCTCTCTACCTCTCCAACGTCTTCTCCTTTAATTTGCGTTGATGTCTCCCTGCCCGAAGCGACGTGGCAAACGGCGCAGGGCGATAAAGAAAGGAATAGACCGAAGAATTAGACGAATGAAAAATACAGAAAGATAAGCACAACGCGAAGAAGAGCTCCAGAAAAGCGGATAGGATGGGGAGGGAGGGAGGGAGGAGAGAGGGCGGCAGCCGTAAGACGCACAGCGACAAGGCAGCTAATCAACAAATATACAGATATATAAGCCTAAAAGAGCCTATACACACACGTGCCTTAGTCTTTGGATGTACGCACGCACGCACGCACACGAAGACAAGAAAAAAGATTAAAGCAGCACCTACCACCGAATAACCAAACAGAAAGAAGGAGAGACGCAATGATGGTCAAGTAAAGGTACACACGATGAATCGCGCAAGAAAGCAGCGAAGAGGAGGGGGGAGGGGGAGATGAGAGGAGGCGATGAGGAGCAAGTGACGTATCGCTGACTAGGGTTGAACCACTTTTCTCAACACGTACACGTCTGTTCTCTTTTTTCTCCGTTCTGCGTGTGCCGATGGTTGCGCGAGATTCTATGGCACTTCTTCGGTGACGCACAAACGCCAATACACGCACGCACGAACAGGCCCTTCTATCTCCCACTACAAGTAAAACATGAAAAACACGCAGAAAAGGCAAAACTGGGCAGAGCGAGGGAGGGAGACCAAACCGATAGCGGCAGATGTGATGATTGGTATGGTGGTGAATGAGAGCAGATTCACACACACACACATACACATACATACACGTGTTATCTCGAGAGGAGTCTGTATAGAGTGGACACACAAACAAAACTAAAAGAAGACGCACAGACACACACACACACACACACACACACACAAAATGAGTGATGCGACAACGACGATGACGGCGGTGTAAGCGGGGAGGGGGTAAGATGATGAGGAGCAGGGACGCAGAAAGACACGCGCACACATACACACAAAGACTCAGGGGCAATCGCTTCTCGTGTTCACGGGGTGTTTGATGCGCACGTTGCAAGAGCAGGAAGGAAAGATAGGGAGGAGAGAGAGGGCGGCGCACACAGGGAAGGTGATACTTGCGACACTAAGCTCCAGAGTGCCGTGAGTGCCGAAAGGATTTATTGGTGCGTGTATGGATCGTAGGTGTGAGGAAGGAGAAGGGGAGAAGAGGAGGGGGTCGGTAGAGTAAATCAGGAGTGTATGCGCCCTGCCTCCGCACAGGGGAGAGAAGATACTCAGGGCGCGCGTTTACACGGCACGTGGGTGCAGTGCATAACGCGTGGGAGGGTTTCATGAGCGCGTACCCTTAGCCACTGAACCCTTTGCATATGGTGGAAGTGAAGAGACCAAGTACGAAGGGGGGGGGCGACGAGGAGGGGGGAGGGCGGAAGGGAGGTGCGAATCCTCTTTAATCTCCCCTGCCCGTGTAACCGCGCCGTTTGCGGGGTGTGCCGCTCCCTGCAATCCCGCGCCCCTATGTTTGGTGTGTCTGTGTGTATGCGCGGTTTGAGCCATCCGATGGGTGTTTTTTTTTCTTTCGTTCCGTCTTCCTCAACTCCGAAACACGCTGACTGGCGCACACGCACACACACACACACACATGTATAGATGTAGATCGATACACATTTGCTTATACAAGGGTGCACGGAGAGGGAAGGAGGAGTGAGGGGGAGAGGCCGAATACAGGCGAAAAGTAAAGCAGCGCGAAGAAACGAAACGAAGCGAGCTGCCCGAGAGAGAGAGAGATGGAGGGGCTGGGCAGACGTGTGCGCGTGCGTGTGGGGGAGGGGATCATGGCGGTGGACAACGCTCGGATGAGTAGAGCTCATGTGCGCGGCTTGTCGAGGGAGCATCCTAGAACATAAAGAGGCGGAGGACACTAATAAAAGGGGGAAAACAATGGAGCACAACAAGGTGTAGAATGCGTGTGTGGTTGTGTGTGCGTGTGCAAGTGTGTCCCAATGAGCTGAACGAGGGAGTGCGACATGAACCATCAAAAACAAATAGAAAAGGGTAGAATGATAGACAGGAAAAAGCAAATAAATGAATGATGAGAGCGACGCCAACGAGAGAGCGAGCGAGCGAGTATGTGTGTGTGTGTGTGGGTGGGTGGGGTGGGTAACAGGACTTGGAAGAACAAGACGAAGGAAAAGAGAGAGAGCTTGCGGGAGCAGGGGGGAAGCCGCGGTCACCACTTACTTCTCTCTTGCCGTCGTCCCGTGCTACCCCCTCATTACCGATATCGTGCCGTCGTGCCTCTGTACGTCAACACGGCCAGCCGATATCATGCGCACATTCGACTACGCACACTCATGTACTTGCGGGTAACAGAAGATAGAGAAAGAGCGCGTGCACACGGGAAGGGACAAAGTAAAAGAAGAAAACGAGCGCCAACCATTTTGTACAGATGAAGCCACGAGGGAGAACGTCCGCAGTGTACAAGAGGGAGAGAGCCCATACACCGACACACAGCGGACTGGGTGGCAGTGCTCAAGGAAGTGGGCCACAGTGAAAGGTGTCCCTCGGGTTCCAATCTGGCTTTTATAGTGCCGCTGTTGCCGCTTATGCTGCCAAGGCGTCCTCTGCCGACCCCATGAGCACATTTTTGTTTCGCTACAGCTCTTTGTTCTGCTCGCGCTGCTGTTCCTCTGCCTTCCTCTCACGCTCCTCCTTTTCTCTTTTCTCGGCTTCGCGTTGCGCACGGTTACGCTGGAGTTGCTCAAGGACGCCAGCTGAAACACCTCCGTTCGGAAGTCGACACACGCGCTGCTCCGCAAGCTTAAAAGCTCCATCGCTTTCTCTCGGGATCGCACGGGGGCGGTTGCGCCAGATCTCGTTGCTCTCGGCCCTCATGCGCTCGAGGTCACTGGGAGACACCGGGTTTGGCTCACTCACCGCCTTCTGGTCCTCCTGCCCACTCGGCGGCATTGGGTGACCTGCGATGGTTGCGTGTGGGACTCTTACACGAAGGGCGTCGGCGGACGCGCAACAGAGAAGGACAGAGAGAGCACCAACGACGACAAAGGCGAGCAGGAGGTGAGCCAAAGACGCCGCTCTCGCAGCTAGCCTTGGTTTGTGCATACAAGCTTGTGCGTGTGCATAACGTTTGCTCAGGTCTGAGGTGGAGCTTCGGCGGGGTGGAGGGGGGGGGCGCGCACAGAGAAGTATGGTGTGATGAGAGGGAGCAGTCACAGAGGCGCGCGCCAAAACCAAATGCAGCAAGGCGAAAAGAAGAAGTCCACGCTCGCTGATGAGATGAGTGCGCAAGAGTGACAGGGAGGCGACGCAGGTAGAAGTGGGAACGGTCGGACCGATGAAAGACACCGCGAAGTGATTTTGCAGAGAGAGAAAGAGAGTTTATGTGTGGTATCTGTGACGCGCTGGACTCCTGACGTTACGGACAGTAGGATGCGCCGAGGAGGTGAATGGGGCAACGTGTGTGTGTGTGTGTGTGCGTGTGATCACGAAAAGCGGTTACGAGTAAGTGGCATCATCAGCGTTGAAGGGGAGGAAGGAAAGGCCAGCAGATGTCAAAGACGACACAGAGAGATACATGAAGAGATCTGGTGCTAAAGGCATAGTGAGATGCACGCCGTCGATGTCTCGGTGCCAGCGTGCTCGTTCGTTGGCTATCACACACATATATATATACACACACAAGCACATAGCCATACATATCGTTGAAATACTTCGAGGAGAGGGCGGGCGGTGACACCACCTTCTGCGATCTCTCTCTGTCACGTACCCAGACGTGCACGGGAGTGTATCCGCGCGCCACCGCTGCGGAGAAACATCAGAGCCTGCTGTTAATCCCATTTTCCTTTATATTTTGGTGGGAGAGGCGCGCGAAATGGAGCGATGCCGTCGACAGTAGAAGAGGGTAGAAAGAAGGAAGGAGAAGCAACACGGAGTACACACGAGCAGCAGGAAAGAAGAAAAGCACGACGGAAGCGCCGACCTTCTCACGCCCTCCCGGAACACATCACCTGCTGCTTTCTCGGCACTTGCTCCCTCCTTCAGTTACAAACACCCACACACAGATGCCTTGCGGCACCATCTCAACCATGGAACGGCGGTGACCCGCCTTTTTCGGAAAAAAAACTTTGGTCCACAGCGCTCGTCACAAGTGTCGCACATTTGTTCTACCTCCTCGGTGACGTTAAACCGAAGAGGGGTCGATAGAAGCGGCTCTGCGCGCGCAGCCAGGATCGATGCGCGACGCGCCAGAGCAGGCTAACCGCTGCCACGTCGGGAAGAGCGATTGCGTGTGTGTGCGTGCGTGCTTTGTTGGACACCGTAATGGGCTGCAAGGCATTTTTCTACTTTGTTTGCCCCTCCTCCTCCTCCCCCCTCTCGGTGTGCCTGCGTCCGCCGTGCTCTCGTTTCGTTAGCTTTCCGCCCAGCTCGCCGTCTCACTCGTTCAGACCTCATCGTGAGGCGAGCGGCGCCCTTGTCGTGCGACACGGTCGACAAGGCACCAGCACAGAAGGGAGAAACAAACAGCCAAGACAACCATGGAGTAACAGCACAGCATAGTACCCATAGAAGCACCAATAGCCATCACGAATTGGTGGTGGTGACAGGCGGTGGGTGGCGGCGGCGGGGGTGGTGGACTTGGAAAACAACAATGTAACAAGCACGGCATATACACATATGTACGTGCGAAGGACTGTGAGAGGGAGAAAGCGGAGGACACCGTGAACGACAATGCACGTCTGCCTGTGCGCGTTTGACGCGCGGGACAACGTAGAGGCGACGGCGGCCAAGGGGAGGAGGGGGGGGGGCAAAAAAACAATCAACCACCCCCATTTCCTCCTCCCCTCTGGCCGCATGTGCGTCTCCTCTCCGTCACCTCCCCTGCACTTCCTAAACCTTGCAGTTCTATGGCCTGCCTCTGCTGCAGCTCGTGTTTTGCGCATTTTCGTCAGTCCTGCTTCAACTTCACCCCGTCCTCCTCGTGCATGTCGCGGTGCTTCAGGTGGTAGTAGTAGACTGCAGCAAGGAACACCAGCACTACCGCAAAGGCGAGCGCCAGGTTTGCTATTACCTTCAGCAGCATAAAGTGCTGACCACTGACACAGGGGACCTCAGCGCACTGCCAAGCTGCCATACGCCGCTTCAGCCACGGATAGTAGCCAGGGTCGTTGTATACGTTGAATTGGGGTAGATGAGCGGCATCGTAGAGGTCGATCGCCTTCACCGCATCGTACTCCTTCTCTTCCTCTTCCAGCGGCTCCACCGCGTAGGATGGCAAACTCTCCAATGTGCGCTCCAGCGCAACGAGGGGTGCGCCAGCTCGCTGCACACTGTGGAGTGTGATGAGCACTCTTGTCCGCGCAAGCACCTCCTCGCGTGAGGCTGCTACTACATCAGCGTGCCGCGCCGCCGCCACTCGGTCCCCAATCACCTGCACCGTTCCGAACTGACGCTCCATCGTCGTATTGCGTGTCAGAAAGAGGTGCCGCTGAGACAAGCCGTTGCTCTTTGCGTCCTCTTCCATCCGCGAGGTTGTGAACCAATGCGCCAGCCACCCGACCAAGGGTGCCTCGCGCACTGTGTGCGTCAGGCCGCTGCTCGTCACCTCCACGAGGCTCGACCGCCGTGGCGGCAGCAGCTTCGACGCCGGCAGGGTCGGCGACTCTCTCGGGAGGCTGTCGGTGAGGGTCGCCGTCGGACCTTCGACGCGAATGTCCTCCTTTGATGCCCGCCGCACCACGCCGAGCTCGCCCAGTTCTGCGTGCCCAGACAGGAAAACAAAGCGCTCGACTTTGTACTTCTTTAGCAGGAGGAGCAGACGACTGCGGGAGGCGGGGTAGAGGTCCCAGCCCTCGAAGGGCTTGTTGTCGTTCAGCAGAATCTGCCACGGTGATGCGATGAGAGTGACCGCGCAGTGCGCACGACCCGCCGCATCGCCGGGGCTGCGCGCAGTCGGCGCCAGGTACGTGGCGAGTGTGCGCTCCAGCCATGCCCACTGCCGTCGCCCAAGTAGGTCGGCCTCCATCACCCGTGCACGCACGTCGCGGATCTCAGCTAGCCTAGCGTCCGATGCAGCGCCCTTACTACCGCGGAGGCGCAGGTCAGTCTCCTCGCTGCTACGCAGCAGTGCGTCTACCAGGTTTGGCGGCGCCGTCCGCTGCGTCCGCACATCGAGAGTTACTGTGCAGACGCTGTGCACGAAGTGTGCCGCGAGCGGCGCGCCGGTGGGGGCAGGAATGCCGGTGAAGGAGTACAGCGCCCCGGGAGTGCCATCACCAGTGGCGTCCTTTACGGCGAGCGGGTGGCCCTTCCAAATGTATGCTAGGTACAACCGGCGAATTGCCTCTGACTGAGCGTAACTGCCGTCCGCGCCGCGCCGGCCGAGGTCGCGGTCGTCCCAGATGCCGCTCACAAGCCCGTCCCTGCCAACGACTGCCTCGACAAACTCGCGGTAGTACGTGCTTTCGGTGAGGAGCTTGTACTCCTGCTCGACGCCATCTGAAGGGCGCGCGAGGCTCCGGGCCACGCCGGCCTCATCGACGTCTGCGTAGACAGCGTTGCCGAGCCATAGGAGGAGGTCTGTGTGGGGCTTGCTGCTATTGCCGCCGGCTCTCTCGCATTGCGCGGCGATCGCGGAGGCGATGCTCGTCATCCAGAAGGACTGGTCACGGCTCTGGCGATTGCAGCTGGCGAAGGTCACGTGCGTGAGAAGCTCCGTTGCCTGCCTTCTCGCCTTCGACATCTGCGAAGCCCCAGTTGCCGCTGCTGCGAAGGGGGATGCCGCCACGAGACACAGCGCGCCAAACACGAACAGGACCGATGCAAGAGACGCAAGCAGCTTGGGCGGCAGCAGCAGCTGCTGCTGCGGCGCGCTGCATGGAAGCACCGCCGTTCGTGACGCTACAGAGAGCTTCATGAGTGATCAAAGGCAGAGATCCTGTTCACTGGCAGCGCCGATACGACGGCCTGCGAGGCGAGATAGGGGGAGAGACGAGCTAGAGGTCTGCTATACAGCAGCTATCCCACTCGCGAAGGCGCATAAAACGCCGAGAAGTGAAGTACGCAGAGAGCTCCCAGATAAACGGATGCGGGTAAGAATAAGGGCATGCGTGTGTCTGTGCATTGTGGGAGTGCACCACGAAAAGCAAAACAAAAGCCGCCGCCACCGCAGAGAGTCCCCTGCTGCTGCTACTGCTGCTCTCTCACAGTTGCTCACTCGGAGATGGGAGCTTGCATATGCGAAAGACATCCCTCAAGACGGGAGGGCGGACACACCTCTCTCACTGCGTGATATCGCAGGGTTCAGTGCTCCCACTGTGGGCGGGGAAGCCGAGCAGCCTCCTCCCCCCTCCCTCCCTATCCCAGCCACTGCCGAACCACCCCCTGGTGGTGACAGGGCCAGGGTGCCTAGGACGTGGGGAGGTCAGTGCGATGCAGTGGCACAGATGCCGGCGGCCAATCCCTGGACGGCGTGGCGCCGGTGCGACCCGCGACCGTGAGCATGCTTGCGCCACCCATGCGATGGGCAAGGCGTCAGCGTGATTCCAACGCGTCTCGCTCGGCCCTCGCACTGCCTGCTGCTGGGGAGGCTGAGTGCCACCCTGCGAGGCGGGTGGGTGGGTAGAGTTTGGGTCAGGGGCCGTGCACAGATGACTGGGTCGGCGCACTGCTGTGATGCGTGTCTGCGGCTGCGTTGCACCGCGCGCTGGGTGCCTGTGGCAGGCCCGGTAGAGTGGAGCTTAGCGCATGTTGTGTGGCGCGGGAATGGACACGGAAACAAAAACGAAACGAGAAAGACAGCACCCCGAATCCCTTGAACGCGAGAGAGGGGTGTGACAACCATCCGCGCGGCCTGTACGCCGGCATACACACATGACAACATCACATCATGGGAGGAAAGGCAACCACCTCTTTGAACGACCCCTCAAGAAAAACAACGATGTGGCTCTCTGTCGATTGAATTCTTCCGGTGGTGCGCGCCAGCCACCAGCGGTCACGCACGACTTCATCGAAATGTTTGTCTGTGCTGCCGTCACCTGGAGCGCTTCCCTCCGGCAACCATTCGAGGACTTTCCGCCCACGCGGTCATGCGGGATAGGGTCGCAATCAACAGTAGACGGTGCCTTGTGTGCGTGGAAAGCTAGCATGAAGGTACGCCGTTGCCCGTTCCCTCCTCTCCTGCGACACACTCAACACACGCAATGAGAGAACAAACACCAGCAGCAACAGTCGGCGAGGGAAACGAGTGCAGGTGCCACGTACACACACGCAACAACAGCGACTCAATAACGATGAGCATGTAAAGAGCCCCTCCTCCCCCCCCCCCACCCCCGCTCTCACTCTTTCTCACGCACTGTCTCCCGACAAAGACGACCAGCCAGCGAACGTGCCTGGGTGTGCCGCGTGTTCTGCATAGAACCACAACCAAACACACATACATAAACATACCTGTAGCCGCATCTCTCTCCCCCCTTCCACACACGTCAGTGCCTCTCTGTCGACGAGATGCTGTCCCGATTTCTACTGCTGCGGTTGCTGATGCTGCTCCACGGCATTGTCAGCTGCGCCGCCATCCAGTGTTGTCATGTTAATAGCGTTGCCCACCACGAAGACCGCACACACGGAAGCAGGTGGCAGCGCTTGCACGGCCCGCAGCACCCGCTCAACAGTCTCGAGAGACTCCTCGTTGACAGCGGAGAGAATGTTGCGTACGTAGTCAAGATCGGTCGTCAGTTGTTCCAGCGCCGCGGCGTAGCGGCACTGCATCGCCTCACTCGCGCTTGACGTCGCTCGCTGTGTTTGGTGCTCCCGCTGTTGTTGCTGCGACGGCGGCACGGACCCAAACGGCCCTATCTGCAGCTGCAACACCTTTTCCTTCACAAAGGTGCTCACCACATCGCTCACCACCGCCCTGAGCCACTCCTCCGCCTGTTCCTCGATCAACGCACGCACTCCATCTTCGGCATCTGCGTCGCTGGCACCATTTCCAGCGCTGCCAGTCCCTTGAGCGTTGCGGCGGCACTCTGCCACAGCACCGGAGCCGAGAGTCTCTAGCGTCAGAGGCAGCTCCATGAGCATCTCTCCCATGTTGCGCACCGCGCTGCTTGGGGCGGCTTGCCCTTGAGTGTAGGTACCCAAGGGTTTCGATGCGCCTGCCGCGACAGGAGTGGAGCTAGAGGAGCCGTCGGCTGAGGCTGACGCGTTGCCCCAGTACGGCAGAGACGTGTAAGCTGCGACCGTGGCGAGGATCGGTCGCGTGATGTTGTTCAGGATGCTCTTCTGGATGAACTCCTGAGCCTCCTCCACCTCATCCTTCAGCGGGGCCCACACACGCGTCTGCAGATCAGAGCAGAGCACTGCAGCGCTCGTCGGGTAGCGCTCGTGTACCGTGCCCGTCGATAGCCAGTCCTCCACGCTCTGCTGCGCCCTCATCACGAGCGGACGCACGCGGCGCTTGTAGATGTACAAATACTGCAGCAGCGTGTGCTGCGACGTGCTGGGCGTCGGCTGCAGCTGCGCGAGCATCTTCGAAAGCGACGCGTGCCAGGCCGTCGTACATCGCGTCGTAATCTTCTCCGGCGCGTAGACGAGCACCTCCTGGATCGCATGCGTGAGCACGCTCGTCAGGCTGTCCTCGTCGAGCTCGTCAGCGGTGGCAGTGCTAGCGACAGCTGAGAGAGCCCTCGATAGCGGCTGCTCGCAGAACGCTGCAACCGGTGCGCAGACACGCGCCGCGTACCGGTCCAGCACACGCTCCTCGTGGAAAAGCCCGGCGAAGAGGCCGAGGGCACGGTGCGTCACCTCGCGCGCGAGTTTTTCCAACGGGTCCTTCGCCGTCACTGGCGGCGTCGCAAAACCCGTGCTGGCCGACGACTGCTCCCCTGCCATCCCTTGTGGTGCCGCCGTCGTCACGGACGTCGCGGAGATCTTGATCAGTTGAATGGCCGAGAGGCACGCCACAAAATCGGCGTTTGTTGTGTCGGGCCGCTCGGTCAGCAGTGGCTGCAACGTCGATTGCACCGGCTCGTAGAGCTTATGGAGGATGATGGATATAACTTCCAGAGCCTGCACAGCGCGGGGATCGTCCTCGACAGCGATGTGGCCGCCTCCACTCGCCCCCCCCGTGGGCACTGACGCGAGCGCCGCTGGGGAGGCCGTCGCTGCAGAGGGGGTAGAGGCGCCAGGGGGCTTGCTGCGTGTCGTCGTTGCTGCTTCTTGAGCAGCCCCACTGGCCCCTGCACCGCCTGACTTGGACGAAGACGTCGCCTGGGCCTCCTCCAGCGTGCGCCGTACAAGGCTGGACAGAAACGTGAGCTCACGCGACACAAAGGCGTTGTCGTCCGGGATGATCTCGCGGCGGAGCAGCTCCGCCACCGCCGCAGCGGCCACGTTGCTCCTGTGCACGCCAGCACCTCCACTGCTCACACACGCACGCAGCTTCTCCTGCTGCATCGCCGCCATCTGCGTCGCAGCCTGCTCCCCGTAGCACTTCAAAACGGCATCGGCACGTCCTATGCTGTAAAGGGTCGTCATGAGGCGAGTAGCACGCTCCAACTGATGAGCCAGAAGACACGCCACACACTCCTCCTCGAGAGCGTGCTCAATATACTGCTCGAATAGCTCAAGCTGAGCCTTGTACTGCTCTCCGAAGGTGTCATCGACAGCTGTGATTTCCTTCAGGTCTTCCCGAGCTTGGCGGATGATGCCGGCGACCTCGTCCAAGTCGCGATGCCGAGCCGCCGCCTTGCCCGACGACGCGGAGCCATTCACGGGGTTGCCAGCGGTGATCGGGCCGGCGCTGCTGTCCGTTCCCTTTTCTAGGCCGTTGAGAGCGTCGCTGCCGTTGCCGCTTCCTGTTTTGTTATTCGTCGACTCGCGTTGCTCGACGAGGTACTGCAGGCTGCGGATGCTCTCCTTCACGCGTGCCGCCTTCTCCAGGTATCGCCTGCACCTCTGCAGCTTTGACTCCGAGGCCTTGCGCAGCTGCAGCTCCGCCACATAGGCTTCGGAGCCAGCGACTACGGCGGGGTGGACGACGCCCTCGATGCGCTGCAGCTGCTCCGTCAGCTCTGCAGCCTCTGCCGCCATGCGCGTCAGCTCCATCGTGGTTCGCGGCAGCCGCACAAGGGTGGAGGAGATGAGATCCTCAATCCCGGCGCTGAGCTCTTGACTGTGAGTCTGCACGCGGGCATGCAAGAGTTGCACCAGCTGCTCTTCCAGATGCAGAGGCTTACGGATAGATGTCGTCGTCGCAGACGCTAAGGATGCAGTTGAAGCGTGAGAGGGTACTGGCGATGCTGCGGCAGCAGCGGTGGCGCCGGCGGGCGACACCTCCTTCGCAGCCTCCACCAGGCGCGAGAGCGCCGTGTTCAACCACCGCTTCACGTCGAGGTCATCGCGGCTGAGCTGGCGGATGTCGTCCGCGATGACGGTGTTGAGACGGGCCATGCAGTCGCTAGATAGAGCAGTGGACGAAGCGTCGGCGACAGTCGCCACGGAGGGCATCGACAACTGCGGCTTGCTGGGCACTGCGGCGCTGGCAGGCGTAGCTGCAAGTGAGGGCAAGGGTGCCGTCTCCATCGCTGACCGGAGGGGGGGGGGCGGCCGCCACTGTCTATTCGACCGCCGTGCAAAACGCTTCTTCCTCAGGAAGCGAAAGTGTGTAGGCGAGAGAGAAGTTGCTGTGCAGGTGCTACGTGTAACACCGCTTAGCCCTCCTCGTCTTGTCTGAGTGGCAGCGTACTCACGGATCTCTTCGCGCCTCTACTGCCGCTGCTGCTGCGCGAGCCCCGCGTCTTTGATGATCTTCCTCTGCCTAAGTGTATGGCTTTCTCTGCTATGTTTGCCAGCGCGCATGTGTTGAACACATCACAGGGGTGGAGCGGTGAGGAGGGCCGGGCAGGAGAAGTGTGCCAATTCAAAACTGAAGCGGGTCAGCATACGACAACATGTCAGGTGTGCCGCTCTGCGTTGGAGAGGGTGGGGGGAGGTTGCACCACACACGCACACGCACAAGTTTACACACGTAAGCACACCCTGAAATAAGGGAAAGAGAGGAAGGGAGTGGGAAGGGGGAGGGAGGAGGCTGAGGTGAGCTGACCGATCACGGTGAAGCGGACGTGGAAAGGTGCAGTGTGTCCATGACGACCAACGCTGATCACACCCAGCCCGCCTCTACGCACCCTTCCTTTGCACTTCAAGCTGCTAGAGGGTGCAGCTCTTTCCTTTTGTTTTCGGGTTTATCGGGTTTATCGGGAATGTCAGGGATCCGCGCGCACGCAAGGCACACTCTCACTCCTTTTCCTGTGTTTCTCTCTTTCCCCCGCCTCCCCTCCCCCCAACATACGTACAGACATGCGCACGTGTCCACATGCATCGCAACGCAACATCGGTCGCTGTCTCTCCAGCCCTTTACACGAAAGTTTTCACGCTCCATGCACGCAGGGCAGAGAGCACGCGCGATTGATGTATGTTAAAGATCGGGCTGGTCGTTCGAAGAAGCATCGACTCCGCAGCCGCGGAAGTGTTTGGTAAGCCCAACACTACGCCACAGCTGCCTTCTTCGTTGCCGCTTGTGCTGCCACTCTCGCGCCCTGGGAGGTACGAGCGGGCAAAGGCGCGTTCAAGGTAGGTGGACGGGTAGGCGGCATCGGCGGCGGTGGCATGAGTCCGGTACTGCAAGTTCTGCGCTGCACTCAGCCCCGAGAGCGAGTAGCAGGTGTGGTACCCGTCGTGCGCTGTTTGAGGCTTGTCCATCAAGCCACCAATCTCGGGATCCTGGCAGCAGCGCAGGACGTAGTCCTGCAATTTGCGCTGGTTAAAGTAGAAGTCGCCGACATCGGCGTAGAGGAACGCTTGGCGCGCTCGCCATGCCTCCAGGCTGCCCTGCACGTCTCCCGCAGCTGCGCCACCGTTGCCGTCGCAGCCGCGCACCGCAGCGAGCTGGCTCTCCAGTAGGCGCTCGTACAAGGCTGTGACGGCGGCTCTTTTTCCCTCCGCCGACCGCAGCACCGCATCATCGGCGCCGAGAAACTGATCCACTACACCCAGTCGCGTAAGATGCTCACTCTCGGCACGGTCCCAGGCGTCATCGGCGCTAGCGTGAATCATTTTTGCGTCGAGTAGCTGCGCATGGTCCAGCAGCACCACCTCCCGGGCCCGAAGACAACGAGCGGACGAGGCGGAATCTACATCCTCCCTATCACCATCTTCGCTAGTTCCTGCACCGTCTCCGTTGCGCGAATGTGTGGTAGGCACTTCTGTGAAGCATTTTGTGTATGCCTCGACCGTGCGCAGCAGCACGTGCGATGCGCCGATCCAATGCGAGTAGCAAGAGTCGACCAGCTTGTTTGTGCGACCGTTGAAGCCGCCCTCATAGTTTAGTTGGCGCGCGGCCAGCCAGCGACGCAATGACGCCTGATGCACCATGTGCGGCTGCTTCATGAGCAGTAGGGCGGCCAGCCCGCACTGGGTGTATGCCCCGTGCGCCTCCGACGCGGTAGGAGAGCATGTGAAGCCGCCTTCGTGGGTCTGACACGCGGCGACGAAGCGCGCCGTCTGCAGCGTTAGCACCGGAACGTCGCGCACGTCGTCCACAAACTCGCGGCGGCCGGCCTCGCCGTCAAAGGTTGTCGGATCATCGAGCCCGAGGAGAGTTGTTATGACGGCGGCACAGTACGAGGCGCGAATATCCGACTCGCCTCCGCCATGCACGCGAAAGCTACCGTCCTCGTTTCGCAGTGTGAGGAGCCACCGCTTGATGGCGGCACGCGGGAGTTGCCGCAGCGGTGCCCCGTCGTCATACCAGCTCAGCATCGCGAGAGCGCAGCAGGCTGCGTAGGAGGAGGCGATGTGCGGCTCTTGGTGCGTAGCCCCTCCTGCAAAACCCATCACCGGCCGTGAGGAACGTTCAGCCACCTCTGCGGCGTCCTCCACTGGTGGCATCCAGGTGGCACTCGTCGCGTCAGCGCTGTCTCTCGAGTGTGTCACGGATGTTGTGCTGCTCCCCAGAAGTGTCCAGGTGACGTGGGGGTCGTTCACTTCCTGGGCTCCACGGGCAGACGTGGCGGCAGCCGCGAGCCGGTTATTTACCTCCGCTTGGCATGTGTGGTCGACGCTGAGGCAGCTGTGCAGGAACGCCACGATGGCGCTCGGCGGGGTACGGTGCAGCACTTCGCTCTCCATGGCACTCAGCACGTCGGCAGCTTGCAAGGCCCAGTATACGATCCACGGTCGCGACGGGTAGAGACTGGAGAAGCCCTGTGGCGTCACGCTGAGGTTTTCCATGAGAAAATGGACGTGTGCGGCACGGTAGAAGCGCGGCTCCGTGTAGTCAAACGGCTCCGTCAATGTCGACGCTGCTGAGGCGGAGGAGGCGTTGGCGCCTCTGCCATCGCTACCGCCGGCGCCACGAGTGTCCTTCGACGACGACGACGCGGCGGATGAAGAGGAAGCGTCGTTGACTTTGTCCGGGTGACGCTGCCACAGGGCATAGATGTGAGGGTTCGTGCTGCGCAGCTGCTCGAGCAGCAGCAGCTCCGTGTTGCGCTGCGCCTCTATCGTGATGGTATCCGGTGCCAAGTTCATCATTGCCCGAGAGATGCAGGGACGAGAATGGGGGACGAAGCCTGCAGAGTGGCAGTGTAGAGCTTGAGCAGTCGATATCGAGAGGGGGGGGGGACAGCGATGCTGCATCCGCGCGGCTGTCGCAGTCACTAAGAGACAAGAGGAGAGAGAAATCTCTGTCCGGGAGGTGAGCGTTTTTATGAAGTTATATGCGTCTCACCACTCTCTGCGGTGTGTGTGGCGCACCAAAGGGGGGGGGGCTGATATTGCTGGGCAGCACTTTAGGCCCGCGGAGATGTGCTCCTGTGAGGGGCAGACCAACTAGGTGTCAGGCATGCCACAACGTAAGCACTCAGAAGAGCGTCCGCAAAGGTGGCTGGACAACAGGGAGAAGAAACGGACATGTTCGGACAGCATTTATGCCACCGTCACCGCCGGTGCGTGAGTTTATGTGTGACGTTCTCTATTTTCAGACACGAGGTCGATGAAGTGGTAGTGGGGGCTGCGGAGGAGAGGGGCACGGATGACGGCGACGGCGGCTTGAAGGGTAACGGACGAGTACCTGGCCCCTGTTGCGACGTCGCACGTTGGCCGCTCGCGGTGGAGCCTAGCTTCCCCTCGTCGAGACACATCCACACATGCTTTCAAGTTCGCTCGATATTTGAGGCGTGCAGGCGGCGTACACAGGCGTGAGTGCAAGGCCGTTGCAATTACACTGAACGAGAGAGAGGGAGAAGAGTTGCGCGTCATCAACGGAAAACAGCAAAAAAAAAGCGAGCGTGCACAGATTCATGGGACTTGCGACGAAGGGAGAGGACGGGAGGGGGAAGCGCAAACAACAAGGCACCACGCACACATACGAGTATATATGTATACATATATACCCGTATGTGTGTTTGTGGACAATCAGTGCTTCAGCTATAAGCAATAGGAAGGAGGAGGTGGGGTGGGGAGGAGGAGGAGACGGAAAACTCAGGCATGCACGAGGCGCATCCGGCCTCCACTCTCCCCCCCCCCACAGACCATGATGTGCATCTACACACGTGCGTGCCACCGCGCGCACACACAAACGCAAGCGCATGCCAAGGTATGAGCGCATAGCATGAAGCGAACAAGCCCACCGCGCCTGGGCAGCTGTGCATTTGCCTGTGCTCTTCTGGTCCCTGTGGCCGCTTCTTGAGTGACTCCAAGACACACTCTCGTTGGTCCTCTCCTCCTCAATACCCCCGACGTTCACCTCCGCGTTGTATTTCTGTCGAGAGTGAAGCAATAACGAAAGAAGAAAGAGGGACATCAGCGCAGGCGACGGACGTGTGCGCACGGCCACACCCAGGAACAACTGTGGACGCGTGCAGTAACAGGCGAGTTGATCGACAGAGGCGAGGAAAAGCAAAAAAAAAAAGGGAGGGAGGGAGGAAGGGAGAGCACGCACACACACGGCTATGTAGTGTGCTGCAGCCGTGGCGCCTTCTACCAATATATATTAGATGCATCGATGTAAAGATAGAGCTGTGAAAAGCAAGGCGCACAGGAAGCGGAAGGGCCGAGGCGTAGGAGAGAGGTAGCGCTGGTGATAGCCGCAGCAGGGATACGAGGGGCGCACAAGAAAGGGAAGGAGACTTGACGAGCGCATGCACGCCGCCGCTGCATTCCCCCATTCGGCGCCTCAATTTCTTTTCCTTGCCTCACCAAGCCAGTGAGCTGTTGCGTGACTGGCGAGAAGGAGAGGAAGTACAAGGCCGATAGAGAGAGACACATACACACAAACGCGCGCGCGTAGCGTTGTTTTCTCTACCTGCCTCTCTTGCAGCCCCTTCGACGTTACGCTGTCCCAATATCATGGCTGCATGCTGCGCATCTCTTGCATCTCGCGGGTGTCACCATCTTCCCGGTGCAAGTATTCCCAGCCGTTCCTTTTGGCCTTTGAAGATCCCCTGTTGGCCTGCGGCGAGTCCGTCCAGTACTGTGAGTCATGCGGCGCGCCAGAAGACCCGTTGTTCGACATGTCGGCATACAGGTTGAGGTGGTCGCTGAAGTTCGCCATGGCTTGCTGCTGATGCTGCTGCTGCTGCTGGTGACTACGACCGTAGAGGGCGGCCATATAGTTTAAGTGCACGGCGCGAATGGCCCGGTCCACGATGCTCTTGTTGTGGTTGAGCTGGCGGCTGTCGCACAAGCAGACGCACACCGCCACTCCGATGAGGGCGAGAATAACGATGACCATCAGGAACCCAAAGATAGCGTAGGTGACCATCGCATCGGAGGCGAAGTTGATGACGTAGCTGTTGTTATTCATGCCCGAGGTGTTGTCAGGATTATAGGTACCACCGAAGTGGCTGACGAGTATGGAATCCGTGACACCAAGGGAGGAGAGATTGACTTCAGCCGGATTTGTGAGCGACGAGTAGTTCCATCCGCTCAGCTGCACCTGCGCAAGCACATAGCCGTGTTCGTTGCTGTTGTGCTTGGCGCCTTCTGGGCAAGACAGGGTGGCGTTGACCATAGCGAGATCCTTGGCACACCAGTTAACCAGGAACACAGAGCTGACGTTCATGATGGAAGCATCGGCTTTCGAGAAGAGGCTGTACAGGCTACTGGTGAAGGCATTTGGACTGAAGTCACGGGGTGAGGTCCGCACAAGCATGACCAGCTTGGGCCCGGTAAAAAGAGCAGTGACGGCGATGTCGCTGTTCACATACATAGACGCGTTGTAGCCTGAAGCAGAGCAGGACACAGTGAGGCACACGAGCACACCAATAACCACGTAAAAGAAAGCCTGAGACATCGCTACGGTGTGGACGCGGCATCGCGGATGACTGCCATAGCTGGCGCTGTCGGTGGTGGTGGCGGTCATGACGCTGCGGTTACGTGTAAACTGTGTGCCAAGTCGCGCTTCAGAGGCGAAGAAGGCGGCGGCGGGAGAGCACAGAAGGCAGACAAGATGAAGCAGAGCTAAAGGCTCACGCTGCCGTGTGGTGAAGCGGTCGAGGAGACGAAGTGAGGGGGAAGAGGGATATCAGGGAGATGTGATGGGGAGAGAGCGAGAGAGACAGAAGCGGAGTGCACTCTTGTACTGGAGATTGTCATTGTCGACTTCACAAAGGAGAAGCACCGCTACGGCCAATGCGCCGGCGGTGGCAAGGGTGAGGGGCAGCATGGGCGACTTGTACGCTTCTCGTGTCGGCCATGAGGCTGCAACCGAATCGGCGTTGCGTGCTTTCTGTCGGGATTTTTCTTTCGCATTATAAGCCGACAAGACCTATTGGGCGCATTGGGGTGCCTCTCTATATGTGTGTGTGTGTGCGTGTGCGTGGGCGGATGTGTGGTCTACGGAACATTCCACGGCAGCGAAACGCATGCGCCGCGAGCTGGATGAAGAGAGTAGAGGGTAGCCTGTGTACCTCCGCCACATCTCGGTGACTTGCCCGCTCCTCTCTTATTCGCCCCTTCCGGGGCGTGCGTCGCACACTAGTACCGTACCTTAGTTGGTCTTTTCTTTGGGTTCCTGCGGCTGCGTCGCCGCCGCTGCCGTTCGCCATCGATCCGCCCTAAACACCGCCAAGCAGTGTGGCGGCATTGGATTCGGTGCAACTGTCGAAGGATGCCGAGGTGACGGCGGGCGAGGCGTGCCTGATGGTGTGCGGCGACGGGGAAACGCTATCACCACCTCCGTTGCCGCTGCTCTGCGAGTGCTAAAGCATCAGCTGGGAGCGGTGATACTGGGTGGAGTCGCCTTTAGTGGCTCCACCCCCCACACTCCTACCTGCAACAGCAGAGCTAAGCATTGAGGCGATGTACACCTTCTTGCTACTCACAAGCCCTTCAAAAAAGCTATGAGGAGGAGGAGGAGGGGGGGGGTCGTGCGGTTAGGAAGGGACAGGGTAAGTGAGGCTCTCTGGTTCTGCATAACTGTGCACCAAGTAGCCACCTGGTAGAGACCCCCCCCGCAAAAAAAAATGAGGGATAAAAAAAAACCTTGTTCTTTGCCGTCGACGCCTTCAGAGTGGCGTCGGTGCCGACGTGCGTGTGCGCACGTGCCTGCGCATACGTCTGGGCAGTGCTGTGACTGGGAGACAAGTCGACAACACAAGGCGACGTGGCTCGCGGGACGCGCCTCTTTTCCTCACGCTGCTTTGGCGAATACGCCCACGCACTGTGGACAGGGATATGTCGACATGCTGTCGGTGATGGTGAGAGAGCGTTTGGTGAGTGGAAGGCAGCAGAGAAGGGGGCGCGTGTGTGATAGAGATGGAGAGAGAGAGGAAAGCAGGCGTGGATGCCAAACAAAAGTGTTGTTTGTGTTGTTTCGACAGGGGCTGACGGGAGGGCGGAGAGATGGAACGCCGATTCAAGCACGGAGAGGAACAGAGCAGGAGTTGCGCAGAGAGGGGGGGGGAGGGGGGGGAAGAGATGCCATCGGCTGCTAACTTTCTTCGCACCCGCTGCCGAAACCTCCACCCGCGTGCCGTTTCATCGAGAGGTCTAAAGACTACTGATGACGCCACCGCATGCCCAATAACAACAACTGTGCTACGCGCCACCCATGCGGGCGGGGGTGGGGTGGGTGCTGGAGAGAGGGGCAGTTGGTGGCATCGGCCGAAGCGTCTAGAAATGTAAGGGGGCACCCGGTAGGCAAGCCCTCCTTCACCTTGCCCTGGGCCGTTCCTCCCGTCCGCTCTTCTCGTGAGCGAAGCGCAGCAGCAACAGCGGAAGCAGCACTGCTGCCATGCACGAGGTCCCGCGATCAAAGAAGGAAAAAAGAAAGGAAGACGCCCCCCTCTCTCTCCCTCGGCACATCCGTCTATGCGTGTCCATCTGTTATTGTTTCGTTAGCGAGCGCTCTTTTTCCAGCCCCGATATGCGGTACATGGCGACGTCCAATCCATCCGCTAGAGGAAGCGCGAAGAACACAGAGAGAATGAAAAAGATGAAAACAAGGGAGGGAGAGAGGGTGAGATGCATTCCATTCTTGTTAGATTGCAGTGTGATCATGCCACCACGAACAGCTCCAGCCGCATGCGCATACACACAGCCACAGCGCACCTTCCTCTGCCGCAGTGCAGCAGAGGCCTCGTTGCCTAGGATGAGCCGTGCTGCCGTGGAGTCGGGCCATGCGTCTTACCGGCTCTCCCTGTTCCTCCTCGTCCATTCCTGGGGTAAGCGCTACGCTGTCGACGCTAGAAGGAGGCCCGGGTGAACTGCATGCCTTGATTCAAGCGGGCCGCAGCCAAGTGCTCTGGCCAAGGGCGGAGGCGGTGGCGTCTGCTGTGCGGGTAACAGGGGCTGGCCTAGGCGCGTGCCGGATGTCCTCAGGGAGGAGGTTGGCCAACCTCGGGCCAGGGCGCTCGGAGACCCTCTGCGCACTCTTTCCTGTGTGCCGTGCCTCGTCCTCAGTGGCTTCAAGCAGCGGCATCCAATAGCATGACGTGGAGACGCTCCGCATGGGTGCCCGGAGGGCTCGATGGCGTATCTCAGGGTGCTCTCGTCATGCTTCCCGCCTCTGTGCCTCATCAGCTCACCCGGTGGGATGGAGGAGGTGCCGTGCATGTCGCACGCATACGCTGTGGCGTTTGTTCGTATGCATCTCTTTGCGCCTTTTCCGTCTACCACGTAAGCTGTGCTCGCCTCTGGATGCCCTGCTTAGGGGTGTGATACAGCATGCCCACCCGTGTGGCTGACCGCTCGTGCACACGGCGCTCTCGAAAGTTTGAGTCTCGGGGCCTGCCTCAAGAGAGCGGGAGAGGGATGAAAGAAAGTGAAAAGCCCTCCAAACAAAGAAAAATGTGAGCATATGCGTGATCCATTTCTTAAAGTGAGCAAACCACCACAACGTCAGGCAGTGCATAACAGTAGGCACCTGTACGCATGCGTATACATACATACACATGTGTTTATGTATATGTATACGCATGCTTGTGCGTGCGTGTGTCTCGCGCACGTTTCCATGTACTACAGAGAGGTATCGAGACAAGCTCACACAAACAAAACAACAGGGAAAAACACAAGAGGCGGTGAACTGTGACTGAGGTCGCCGCTGTGCCTTTACGCCTTTCAAGATGCACAGGAAGACACACCCATATACAAATATACATATGTATGCATTCATATATAAGCACAAGTAGAAGTTGGAAGTAGAAGCGGGAGAAGAGATGACCAAACCCAGGACCATCAACAATGGCAACCGCGGACAACGACGACAGAAAGCAGCAATAAGACATGCACATATGTAGATCTATCTATGTGCAACGATGAAGCGTGCACTAAGATGAAGATGTTACATGTACAGCGAAGAGCTTCAAATTCCAAACAAACAAAAAGAAGGGGGGAAACGCAACGAGTAGAAACGGAGAGGGGAGGGAGAGCTCAGCTGCAGATGCGAGCGGAGGATTAAAAAGCAAAAAAAATAATTTGAGATGATTGTGCACATACACAGAGAGAGAATGGGGTGAGAAGAAAAGAAGACACACACACCCACACACACAACGACACAGGTGCGCATAACTCGGGCAAAATGAAAAGAATACAGATGGCGAAAGAGGTTGGCCCACATTGCGAAGAAAAAGCATACAGTTGTACATGTAAGAGACTGCACACACGTGTATGCTTGGATCGTTTTTCTTTTTCGTGGTATCTTGTCACAACATAGAGTTACACATGGAGAAAGGACAGTCGGGAGAGGAAGAAGGACGCCCCCCTCCTCTCTTCCTAATCCTTCTACATGAATACACATCAGACAGACAGACATCACACAGACACACGCTGCCCATCTTTGCCCTTTCACTCGCAAAAAAAAAAACAAACAAACATGACCTCCTCCACTCCCTCCCTTCTGCCTCTCCCTACCGCCCAGGGGGCGTAAGCTAGATACATACGTGCGCCGGCAAACGACGGGGTTTGCCATGAAGCAGATCCAAACAAACATACAAACACACGCATACATATATATACCCATATATATATATATATATAGATAGGTATATAGATATCCACGGGCGAGCGGGACTGCCGCCCTCGGGACCCATGAGAAGCAGGGCGTGCGCGTGTGAGCTGATCCGTGTTGACGTGCGCAGAAGCGGGGAGAGGAAAACAACAGCAAACAACAAACCACAGAAGAGAAAATCATCGCGACATTTACAAGCGACCAAAAGGGTGTCGGTGCGAAGGTGATGGACACCCCAGCAGGCCACACAGAGGATTCGAAAGAGGAGTGGATGGGGAGATGGATGGATGGAGAGAGTGTGTTTGTGCGGAGGAGAGGGGTGGGCGGGTGAGCGGTGTCCTCCTCTCTCTCACGCACACGCACACACGGGCACTTCAACGATGCACTCGTGTGCCCGCTTCTCGAAATCTGAAAGAAGGCTTTCCTCACCCCCCCAAAAGAGTAAAACAAATTGCATAAGAGCGATTGTGCCGAGAGGAGAGAGAGCAAGGAAGGCAAAAAAAATAAGCAAGCGACGCACAGCTGATGGACTCCGCGTACAACACACACGCGCCCAAAGGCAAAAAAAAAGAAGCGAGTGAGACATATGCTTTTTGTCCTTTTTTTTTTCGTACTGTTATCGACATCGAAAATGCATGCAATGCTGCTCTCGAGCACACACACACACACACACACACACACACACACACACACACCTATATACATACATGGTGAGCTGCACGAAGACGGCATCATGTTAGGCGGGGCGTGGAGGGCGGCAACGCCGTGCCTGGAGACGCGATAATACAAGGTGTGGAGGAGAGAAGCCCGGAAGATGCGCGAGCTTTCTCTTGACGATCCCTGGTAGAGCGTGTGGCATCCGGAAGTACGAAAAAAAAAGCTTATGGAGCTTATATAAATATATATGAGATACAACGACGTGCAATCATATTCGTGTTCTTTGCATCCCGAAGACGCTGGCGTAGAGAGGGAGGGAGGGGTGGCGAGGAGATCCTCGACAAGACTTTACCACAGGAGCGACTCAACGTCCGTACAAGTTGGCATGCACCTCAGCAACGCCTCTTTTGCGTGCGTCTGCTGGCCAGTGGTGCTCATTCACAGCTCCTCGAGTTCCTTCATTTTTGCAGTGAGGTATTCCTGCACCGCCATGTTCATGCGCTGCAGCAGGGCTCGCGCGTCGCCGCCGCCGAAGCACTTCTCATGTGCTCTTCCCAGCGTGCACCCCACCATGCCCTCACATGTGCAGGAGGGAAAGGCCTTCTTGATAGCGGCGGACACGAGTAGCTGACGCGGCTGCGCGCGACCGGGCGTGTTGTCCACCAGTGCCATGCAGCACGCCGGGTCGCCTTGGCTGATGGTCAGTGTGGCCTTGGGCTCTAGGTAGGCAATGGTCTTTGCGTTCATGCGGCTGAGGAACACGGTGCCGATCTGTTGGGTGAGCAGCTCTTGGACTACGACCGGCGGCAGCGGCCCATTCAACCACGGCAGCACATACCGTCCTTGGCGTAGCGCCGGCGCTGAGTCTATGAAGAGTTTATTCATGGTCCACCCGATGCACTCCACCAACGGCGGGTTGGCCGCGTTCTCCAACCTCGAGAGCTTCAGCAGCATGTACGTCGTAGTGTTTGTTTTGTCGTACTGGATACCTTGGAAGGCAAATGGGGGGTCCTTAAACATCGGAGCACCAACGTCCGAGGCCCAGTCGGGCATCGTCGTGTAGTATACCCGGCGGCCCTTCGGTGCCTTGGCCATGTAGACCACCACGACGTACATGGCTGCGTCATCGCCCACGCCGCGGATGCCCTCCACCTTTACGAAGGCGCCGCGCTGCTCGCTGAAGGGGGCAATGAAGCTTATAGAGTCGGTCTGCGTCGTCCCGGAGCCGATGAAGGCCTCGTCGGCCGCCTTCTCTGACGTCAGCCCCTTCGAGTTCGGCGTCACATCCGCGTGATTCTTGCGGTCCTCGAAGAGCTGCACTTCTTGCTGTGACAGAGGCACCTGCTGCGGCATTTCGAAGAAGGGGCTGCGCATGTCGGGGCTCTCTAGGCGCCATATCAGGTAGCCGAGCGGTGCGCACTCGGAAAGCTTGGACGGTGGTAACGGCATCAAGTTGCGCAGCGCCTGCGAGTCGACGCTTGCCTCCAGCTGCGATTGGTTGTACTTCTCCGTGGCACGCTTCTGCTCGTCGGAGATGCGGGAAGGCGAACGCATCTCGTCGACGGCCCGCTCCTGCGAGCGACGGGGATCGCCGACCTTCAGGCGCGCCACAAAGTTGCCGGCAAAGAAGCGCTTGCTAATCGGCAAGCAGCAGTGTCCAAGCACGATCGGTGACTCTTGGCGGCCGTTGATGTACTCCACAATGACGACGGCGTGCGTTTGATCGCCGACGTTGGAGCTCATCTTTGCCTCAAACACGGGCTCGATGCTGCTCGAGGTGAGATTCTGATAGGCAACGAGATTCGGCTTCCGCATGTAGACACGAGGGTGGTGAAGGGGGTGCAGATGGCCACCGGTGTTGAGGTCCAGTTCGTCGGTGATGTACACCAGCACACGCGAGCACACCGCGTCGAGCGGGACGCCAGATACACCGTCCACGAAGATATCGACCGTGCTTCCATTCTCTCCGTGCCCAGGCATCGTCAGCGTCGCTGGCGGCCTATCGGTCGGCTTCGAGAGTCCAAGCAGCACGCATGGGTTTACAGGCGGGTCAGCTGTGGCGTGGAGCTTGTGGAGGTTCACGCAAGGCGGGTTGTTGGGGTTCAGCTTGTAGTTTGGCGGCACCGCGAGATTGCCCTGCGGGTCCATCAAAACGCGTAGACGGCTGCGCTCGACCAGTGGCATGTCTTCCCGAGGAACTTTGCATGGTGCCGGCGGCGGTGTTGCGGCTTGAAGGGGGGCGGCTTGATTGTCCGCGGAAGGAACGCATGGCGACAAAGTACTCGCCATCGGTGACTTGGGATTGTCGGGCAGCTTCTCAGCTGCGACTTCCTTGGCTTCTAATTTGGCGAGGGAGGCGTTGGTCGACGGCGGCGGCGTGTGCGTCTGGGATGATGGCACATAAGTCGAGAGCGGCTCCTTCGCCAACGCGGCGACCGCAGACACTTTCGCGGGCTCCTGCGGCTTTCGAATGGACATCGTAGGCGACTTCGCCGCGGGTACCTCAGCAGCGGTCACAGCCTCCGAGATGCCCTTTGTAAAGTATACGGCACTACGGTGGCTACGACGTTGCTGCTGCTGCCTCGTGACAGGAGGATGCTTGCTCATGTCTTCTCCGATGATCTCGGCCTGGCCGTGAATAGGAAGCGGGGGGTCTCTCAAAGGGCTGCCGTTGGAGGTGGGCTGTGATATACACATGGACGAAAGTGGAGAGAACGATTGCACGCTGCTATCGCTGCTGCTGCTATCGAGCATTACCTGCCGCTGACTCGGCGGAGACGCTGGCGGCTTCCAGTTGCTGCCATGCTTACCGTTGGCGGCACCCTTTTCCGCTGCTGGCGCGGTGGCCTTACTGGGTAGGTGCTTCTGTATCTTCTTGAGATGCTTTACCACCTCTTGGTTCCACTCCAAGATCGACACCCCAGCCCGCGGAGGGAGGATAAAGTGTGCGACGGGTCCCTTGGTGGGTTGCAGCAGCATCATGTGGCCGTCTGACGTGGGCGGCAAAAATGGCCCCTCGCAACCGGGCATGCCGGGTAGCAGCGGCTGACCTAGCGGTGGCGGCGGCAGCGGTGGTAGTCCAGGTAGCTGTACATGCTGCCTCTGCGGGAACGGAGAGCCGGGGCAAGCACTGAAGCTAACGGCGCTCGGGTTCAGGATCGACTCGGCGTGCTGCAGAACGTCCAGCGAGTCGGTCTCGATGTAACCTGACACGCTCGCCTCGGGGATCATACCACCAGGTGTCTGCAGGGCCTTGGCGAGGTCGTAGCAGCTGTTCCGAATGCCCTCGGAGAAGCTGCCGGTGGATTTCGCGAAGATGGCGGCCCAGCAGAGCAGTCGGCCGCGGTAAAACACCTGCAGCACGAACACGACCATCTCTTTCGGTGAGTGCACGATGAACTCCAGCGGCGGGATCGTAAACAGCATTGTGTTGGCGTCATGGCGGACCAACGACGGGGGGCGCCGTGGGTAGCTGCGCTCGAGATAGGGCTCGAGCAGATACTCGTTGTGCACGTGCGACATGTAGTATACCTTGATCGACACATCCACCTCGTCGAGAGGGACGGCAAGGGCGATGCCTTCGAGGGCGGCAAGCTTGAGCAAGTGCAGGCCCGGCTCCAGCATCGAGGCGGTGGGGAACGCCGGCTCCATGCGGGTAGCGCTCATGGCCCGCAAGCTGCGAATCTCAGCTTGCATGCTTTTCAGCGCGCTATGGATTTTCTGCGACGGCGTCGGGCTGAAGAGGCGGGCGTTTCGCGGTGAGGGGCTACGGCTACTTGAATCCCTATCGCAAGCTTCACCGCGGTCGTCGCCATACTCGTCACTGCAGAGAACGCCATCAAGACTCCCCCAAGAATCGTCCTCGTCGATGTGGCATCCGTGCTGGCGCCTCCTGCGGACATTCCTCGTGCGCGCTGACGTTGCTTTCCGGTGCTGCGGCTTGTGCGGCTTCCGCCATGGCAGGCCAGGGTCGCTGTTGGAGGTGCAGTTCATGCCCATCGAGGAGAGAGCGCCGCGCATCGCCGCGATTTCATTTCGCAGGTATTCCATGTCCATGTTGCTGCTAGATTGCTGCTGCTGCTGGTTAGAGAAGAGCTGCAGCTTCATCTGAAGCAGCTGATCCTTCAGCGCCTGCTGCGACTGCTGCAGCTGTGCTTGACGCGCCGGCAAAACCAGGTTTACCTGCTGTTCAAGCAGCATGCGCTCCCGCTCCGCCATGTCGGCCGTTTGCTGATTGCGCTGAATGGCCAGCGCTTGCTCAATCTCACGCTCTATGGGACTCATGCAAGGCACCCGCGCGGTTGCTGCGGGGAGCACCGGTGTACTCTGCATGCCAAAGCCACCTTTCCCGTGGCTGTAGCCACCAGAGCCGATGCTGCTCACGTGGCCCAACACGCTCGTGGGCGGCGTAACCGGACAGCCAGCGGCGCAGACCATAGGCTGCTGAACTGGGCTGGCCGCCGGGGCGCCTAACGACTGCATCGAGCATGCGCCAGACCGACGGTGTATCTGCACATTGTGGAGGGAGTCGAACATAAGCCCGCAATCGGGACACGCCGGCATCGCGTCAAAGGTGGGAAGGAGTAGGGTGGGGGGGGGGATGAGTGAGAGGTGAGGAGAGACAGAATAATTGACGGCAGACAAGTGGGCGTGTACCGGTGGGGGGAGGAGTCGGGTGAAATATGATGATGATGACGGGGTTTAGGTGGGGTGCGGCACTCGTGTGCAGATCAAATACAACACCGACACCAAGTACTCGAGGATGCTCTCCGAGGATAACAACAGGGCTAAAAGAATGAGATGACGCGTGCGCCCAGCTACACACACACGCACACACACACACACACACACACACAGACAGACACGCAGACAGAAGTACACAAGAAAATCGGAACACAAAAGGGAGAGGCTCAAGGCGATGGAGGGAATCGAGAAGAGCGACAAGAACACACTTCAACCTCGAAAAAGAACATTCGAGAGAGTTGGGAGGGCGGCGGCGGCTCGGGAGGAGGGCTGTGTGTGTATGCGTGCGCGTGGAAAGGCGGGCCGTAGATGAGGGTGGCAGCGGCAGAAAGAGTTATCGAGGAGTAGGGTGAAAGCAAAACGAAAAAGAGAAGACACGACGATCAGCGAGCGGCAGCTGTCAGAGAATCAGCCCCCGCCAAGTCTGCCACATGGAGAGGGAGGGACAGAGTAGAGGAGGGAGGAGGAGGTGGTGGTGGAGAGGCGAGGCGGCGATGATGGTGGTGGAGTCTTCGGCGGTTTTCGCTTCGCTTCACCTCTTTTGCGCGTGCGTGTGTCTCTGTGGGTGAGTCGAGGAAGAGAGAGCGCGTGAGATGCAAGAGGGTGCAGCAGCACCTTCGAGTGCGGATGTCAGCTTGTTTGCGTTGTAGTCCTTTGGTCTGTTTTGCCGGCTTCAAGAGTACCTCGAGCCGCTGTGAGTCGGCGATGACGTACGTTGATGAGTCACAGAGAGAGGTGAAGGAGAGAGGAGCTGAGCACAGGACATATGAGAGAGAGAAGTTGGGGGAGGGGAGTGAGCGCCACATTCGTGAAGAGAGCGTCAGCGCAAGGAGTATACCGCAGAAGTCAACATGCATGCACCAATCACTTCCACGAGCATGCACGCCTCCTCACCCTGTTGCATTCACAGATCACCATCCCCACCATCGCCCTGCGTGGTTTCACTTCTTTCTCGACCTCACGTCTTTCCGCTACTTTTTTTTTGGTTCTTACGATCGCTTGGCGGGGGGGGGGTTCTCGGTTACGGCTATCCTTCACACACACACACACACACACACACACGCACATGCACGCACGCACAAACACACACTAGAGATCACAAAGGGAGGTATATCATCATGGAAGCCGGCACTTCTGACAGAACGCCCCCTCCACCAACCTCCCCGCAGACAGCGTTCTATTCCCGGACGCATGCTCACGCCTGCCTATACACGCAGCTACAGTGTGTGCGTAGCCACCTCGGAATTCATCACTGCGAAGCCAATGCGCTCAGACACGCGCCCACGCACACAAGAACAGAGAGAGAATCCAAGCCAAGAGGGAGCGATGCAACGGGTGACACGTAGTGAGCAAGAGGATGGTCACTGGCTGCCTAAACCGACACGGACGCGTCAACGGAGCAAACACACGAGCGAGAAAGTAATGAGAGGTGTGTGCGTGTGTGTGTGTGAGGGAGGGGGGGGTGAGCCACGGAGGGAAGGGAGAGCTGAAGTTAGTGGGCAGAAAAGTCACAAGCACCAATGTCGTAGGAGGAGGAGGAGTGTCGCGGAACAGACTTCGCACGACGGCACAGCACGCACAGAGCAAGCTGATCAGCAGAGACAAACAACCATACAAGGCAAAGGTCGACCATAGACTAAGAAGCGCAAAGGTTTCCCCGTGCACCGTGCGCCTCTGCCCGCCCTCTTCTTCATGCAGAGAGGGTACACACGCACACATGCACACCGTCACCGAAATCGTTGGAAAAAAAAGCAAAGACGTGAGACAGCAGCAGCAGAGCACACGACGGAGAGGGGAGGGTGGAAGACGCAGGACAGCAAAGGAATACATGTATATTTAGAAAGAGTTACGATGCGAATGGAAAGAAGGTGGGGGCGGAAGAAGAGGAGGGGGAGGGATAGAAGACGATTCGCCATAGCGACAAGACGTGTGCTACCAACGGTAGTGTGAGCAGATAAAAATGTGAGCGCCATCACCAACCATCACCGATACCAAAACAACAAAACCGTAAAATGCGAGGGGGAGGTACTGAGAAGCGAATGCAGGGAACGAGCCAAGGAGCATGAGAGAGGGGAGGGGGGAGTAGGTGCGAGCATATTGCTGAGAACGGAGGAAAACAATGCGGGCAGAGAATGCAGATGTCACTGAAGCACGAGGAAGAGGGGGAAGCGGAGAGATGGCATTGCGGGTACAACGATTCGTGACAGATCGCGCCTGCTTCTTTTGCCTTTTCTATACTTCACGGCCTCGAGGCCGTGTCAAACACCCTTGTTACCACCGCACAGACACACATATACATGCAAAACACTTGTTTCGCTTCACCAGCGTGCGAGAGAGCGGGAGGGGATAGAGATGGGGAGAGGGCGAGAAAATAACACCAAGGCCATCAGGCGAGTCGGCACATCCGTCTCCATCGATCCGACTGCTGGGGCGGCTTGTGTGTCTGTGTGTGCGCGGTCGTGCCGCGTACACACCGAGAGGGCCATACCGGCAGGATTCGAAGGCGTCTTTAGCACAAGGGGACAGACAGGTGCATATGTCTGCGCTTGCATGCTGACGAGAGTGCGTTGCCACCCGTCCTTCCTCCTTCCTGCCCCACAGGGTGCAGGCACGAAGGGGGCCGGGGGTGGGCGGGGCCGACTATGAAGACGTGGACACTGGCGATGACGAGAGAGAGAAGAGGTCCATGAGATCACCTGGCGACCCTTTTCGAAGAGAAAATGGGAGCGAGAGGCAGCAGTGGCGGGCATTTC
>NC_018253.1:505832-506630 GCF_000227135.1 Leishmania donovani | reverse complement strand
CCAGCGTGCGAGAGAGCGGGAGGGGATAGAGATGGGGAGAGGGCGAGAAAATAACACCGAGGCCATCAGGCGAGTCGGCACATCCGTCTCCATCGATCCGACTGCTGGGGCGGCTTGTGTGTCTGTGTGTGCGCGGTCGTGCCGCGTACACACCGAGAGGGCCATACCGGCAGGATTCGAAGGCGTCTTTAGCACAAGGGGAGAGACAGGTGCATATGTCTGCGCTTGCATGCTGACGAGAGTGCGTTGCTACCCGTCCTTCCTCCTTCCTGCCCCACAGGGTGCAGGCACGAAGGGGGTCGGGGGTGGGCGGGGCCGACCATGAAGACGTGGACACTGGCGATGACGAGAGAGAGAAGAGGTCCATGAGATCACCTGGCGACCCTTTTCGAAGAGAAAATGGGAGCGAGAGGCAGCAGTGGCGGGCATATCGACCGCCTCTGAGATCTCGCCGCACCGCGATGTCTTGAGGGAGGCGTGCAGGGGCGAGGCACTCAGCAGCTCGAATGCCGGAGGGGCCGGCGCACACTCACTCGCCGGCCGAGGGGAGAAGCGAAAAAGTTGAGGGGAGACAGAGAGCGCGCGAATGCGTTGCCCGCCTTCGCTCCTCAAAGCGTGCCTTCACCACGATATGTATATATACATGTATATATAGTGTGTGTGTGTGTGTGTGCGTAGGTAAGCCAACGTGCACATCACCATAACCTAGAGAGAGATGCAATCAAGTCCAAAGGATAGCTTTCTGCTTTGCTGCGCCGTGAGCCCATTTTCTCTGCCACACAACATGAGCCGAGGTCC
>NC_018253.1:504754-505733 GCF_000227135.1 Leishmania donovani | reverse complement strand
CGATATGTATATATACATGTATATATAGTGTGTGTGTGTGTGTGTGCGTAGGTAAGCCAACGTGCACATCACCATAACCTAGAGAGAGATGCAATCAAGTCCAAAGGATAGCTTTCTGCTTTGCTGCGCCGTGAGCCCATTTTCTCTGCCACACAACATGAGCCGAGGTCCACTCTAAAACCCACGGGCCTGCCACAGGCACCCAGCGCGCGGTGCAACGCAGCCGCAGACACGCATCACAGCAGTGCGCCGACCCAGTCATCTGTGCACGGCCCCTGACCCAAACTCTACCCACCCAAATGCCGGAGGGGCCGGCGCACACTCACTCGCCGGCCGAGGGGAGAAGCGAAAAAGTTGAGGGGAGACAGAGAGCGCGCGAATGCGTTGCCCGCCTTCGCTCCTCAAAGCGTGCCTTCACCACGATATGTATATATACATGTATATATAGTGTGTGTGTGTGTGTGTGCGTAGGTAAGCCAACGTGCACATCACCATAACCTAGAGAGAGATGCAATCAAGTCCAAAGGATAGCTTTCTGCTTTGCTGCGCCGTGAGCCCATTTTCTCTGCCACACAACATGAGCCGAGGTCCACTCTAAAACCCACGGGCCTGCCACAGGCACCCAGCGCGCGGTGCAACGCAGCCGCAGACACGCATCACAGCAGTGCGCCGACCCAGTCATCTGTGCACGGCCCCTGACCCAAACTCTACCCACCCACCCGCCTCGCAGGGTGGCACTCAGCCTCCCCAGCAGCAGGCAGTGCGAGGGCCGAGCGAGACGCGTTGGAATCACGCTGACGCCTTGCCCATCGCATGGATGGCGCAAGCATGCTCACGGTCGCGGGTCGCACCGGCGCCACGCCGTCCAGGGATTGGCCGCCGGCATCTGTGCCACTGCATCGCACTGACCTCCCCACGTCTTAGGCACCCTGGCCCTGTCACCACCAGGGGGTGGTTCGGCAGTGGCTGGGATAGGGAG